>NW_015539920.1:328919-346123 GCF_001515605.1 Sinocyclocheilus anshuiensis
CTATAATACTTTTTTGAAAAGTGCAAATACAATAATACCTCAAACTAATTCAAAATCCAACTGTTTTTACAACTGCCGAGCTAGCATTTAGTTCCAAGAAGTAACAGGAATATGATTTCAGCAAAAGTGATATGGATTTTATATTAAAAAAGAGGCAATGGGAACACTTGCCACAGGCAGAGAGTAACGTGCTGAATTTATGTGGCATATAAATCCATCAGGGAAAAAAATACTTGAGTCCAAGTCAATGGTACAAGACTTGAGAACACCTTTTGAAATCCGCTGGATAACAACTTCCCCAAAGCTCTCGGTGCAGGCTAACAGGGGTGAAAGGCTTCCATCACAAGGGCAGGGAGAAATTCTAGTGGAACCGCATTTGACATCTGCCTGATTTAAGGGTGGTGGAGTTTTTCTGAATTAATGAACTGCTCTGCCCTCGAAAATAGGTAATCTGCCCAGTTAATAAATATGGCAAAAGCTAAAATAAATTCACAGCAGAGCTCAATTTATTTCAGACCTAACCAAGGTGTGATGACAGCTCAGGGGTTTTGGGGATGCTCAGAAAGCCTGTATTTACGGGTGAGGTGAAGAACCATGGTAAAACATGCCACGGACACTATTTGTCACCGGTCTCCTGCGTTTGGCTGTAAATGAATCCGTTGGAGATAACAAACGACCTGTCATACACCACCAGCAACCAGGGTGAGGCGCCTTCTTGCATGCGTATGAATGATCTATGTTAATTTTCTGATAAGTCCTGCTGCATTGCTCACTCCTGTTAACATCGTACCACGGTCAATAATCAACTCCTGTTGGGCCGTATTCCTCCCCACTTTTTCAGTGCATTAAGTCCCTGGCTTCAAAGGAAAGGAAAGTTCACATGTTTGATAAAATACACATCTAAACCAGTGGACCAGTGGCATCTTGCGTTGCATCGATCGCCTGTGATTGATTCTCCGAAGGGAATCTGACATGGATCAATTTTGCATTAAGAATTTATGTTCTTGAGTCGTAGCGAGCAGTCTTGATACAGAGATCCATTTATTAACAGAGATAATTGAACTATAGCAGCAAGTAACAAGGAAATGTATCTTATCAGCAAGGCACCGAGACGAGACACTCGAGGTCTGAAAAGCAGATGAGATGATAGCCAACCTTGCTAGACTTTCCCCCCAGAGGTCACGGGGTTAGGTCTGTTTGGATAATGACTGCGAAAGGGTGGACATGGGTCAAACTCCACCGGGGTTAAAGGATAATTTTGATAAAGTAGCTTCTAATGACACTTGCATGCGCAAACCCGAGAGCTAACAGAGATGGAAATGGATCGATACCATGTGAACTTCAAGGGAGGAGAAAGACGTGAAATTGGATGTGTAATGTATGTGCTGAATGACATTTTAACATATGCGGACATGTATTAGATTAAAATAAATTGATTTATGGCTTCTTATGCATGATATAAGGTGCATCATGTAAAATAATAACATACTAATCGCTCTCAGAATGTGATTATCCACATCAGGAGTTTTAATCTTTTCGATTTTCAGTCTTTTAGATGCATCCTTATGCAAGGGACCCCCATTCTAAAATTTAAAAGTCACCTCTATAGTTGTTTTGTTAAGACCCTATTCATACTGTTAAATTTTTACATTACAAATATGTCTAAAATATTATTTGGAAATATTACATTTTTGTTAAGTTACATTGGTTGTATGTCTTTTACTCATTATAGTACTGTACTGTTATAACACTGTACTTATGTATTTTATGTAATTTATTATTTTAATCTATTTTTACTTTATTTATTTATTATTTTTAACCTTTTTAAAAAGATTTTTACTTCTGTAAACTTTTTCTCTAAACACATTTATTAACCTGTTTATATGTTCTAACAATTTAATGTTATTTATTTGTTTGTTTATTTGTTTTGTTATAGTACTGTATTTATTGTACCTTTTATTTATTTTAATATTTTTATAATATATATTTTTTTACTTATTGTTTATTTATTTTTATTTACTCATTTATTATCTTTTTTCTCTTAATCTATTTTATTCTTTTTTTTGTTTGAATAATTTCTAATTAATCTTATTTTTATATATTTTAGTCTAATTCTTGATTATTTATTTATTCATATAGACATCTCCCTAGTAGTCCCTTGCAGCCCCAGTTTGAAAACCCCTGATCCATATCATATATTAACACAAAGCACTAAGGAAAACAGAACGCCATTCAATGAGAGGCCTGTGAGAAACCACAACAAGCACTGTAGAAGACAACCTGTTATTGCTGATGGGACAGTTCCTCCAACTGATGCCTATCATACAATATGGTGAAAATTACAGTCTTTGACCTCCAGTCTAGCCCCATTGACCCCGCTGTATCCTCTGGCTGCTGACAGGCAGAAAGACGCAGTCATAAGCTTTAAAAGTGTGGTGGGCTCGCGTCCCATGGGTGCATGTATCGATACGAACAGTGGGAAATTTACTGAGGTCTATTCGAATCGTAACGATGAATAAGTACGAGAGGCGTCGACACTGACCCATTAGGAGAGGAACAGCCGTGGGTTGAGTGGCGATAAGGCGTCTTGAAAGACTGACAGCCCAATCAGATCAGCGTTAATCACATACGAACACCTCGTTAATCAGAAAAAGTATCAGGACTAACGACCGGACAACCATGGGCAAGAAAATGTACTTCCATTAATAATCTGGAGCATCTCCAGTGAGCGAGTTTAAAAGTTGAACAGTCACGGTTCTGCGGTCGTGGCTCAGAAGTTTTGTGGATTTTCCACTTGGTGCAGCAAGTTTGCAGGCTGTGTTTGAAGAACAAGAAGGATGTTCGCCTCAAAGAGCGATTGAAACGGCACCGATCTTGTTTCATGTGATTTGTGTGGTCATGAATAAAAGAATGAGTTTGCTTAAGCCCCCTTGAAGTTATGTGCAGTTTTACTATTTCATGCCTGTAAATCAGCATGGAATATTTGTATTGTTACAAGGCCTTCACAACAAATGCTATGGTAATACGGTAGAAGAGCAGATATCATTTCAATTCTTTATTTCATGTTCTAGGCTGGTATTTGCATATGCATGCGCACACATGCAAAACCCACACAAATGCGTACATTAGCGTCAGCATCCATACATTAATGCCTTCGCACATCACATATGCACGCACACATGATCACATAGCCATTTCTCTTATTTTCCACCCACGCATACACAATCTTATCACTGGTGTGTCGTTGAACACATCAGCAAAGTGTCATTCCCACACAAGCTCCCTGACACGTCAATCAGAGCTTAAAAGGTTACGTTACCACAATGTAACAGGTGTTACTCACAATGCCAAGAACGGCATGCAGGTTTGTCTTCTTCAGAGCGAGTGATTTGTCTAGCAAGAACCATACGAGGACATTTAACATTTCAGCCCAGATAGGCGGATTGATTACCCAGCAATGTATACGTGGCCAAGAGAGATTTCCTGTGCAGAATAGAATGCTTAAAATGGCTTTTCATTGGTGGGAAAAACAGGAGACTGGAATAGCTTGTTCTGCTCTTGTATGCCGGACAGGAAGATGTACACAACATAAGACACAAAATGAAAATTGCAGTAGATAAAAAGGAGTCTGAGTAGGGTTTTTTCTTGAAAAAAAAAACATGTTTTTGTTGCAAAATAAAACTGTAATAATAATGTTATATAAATTGTTATATGGTTGGTAAGGTGTTCTGAGTGTTTTTAGTGATTTCCAATATTGCACCTTGGACAATAAATACTTTTTTTTTTTTTTCCAATTAAAAATGTAAAATCAAAATTCATTTTAGACAAAATTATTTTGTTTATTAATTTCCAAGTAAATATAAAAAAAAAGTAAGTTGTGTAAAACTCACTGCCATTATGCTTAGGTTTTGTGGGTGGTTGCTAAGGCATTTCCCTATTTTCTCTTCTGAACAAGACGGAATTTTTGATGCAAAACAAAAATGTAAAGTGAAAATAATATCAGAAACATATTTTTAAATGAGAAACAGTATTTTCTGAAGAAAATATGGTTGCTGTATGGTTACATAGTGTTTTTAAACATGTTGCTAAGTGGTTGCTAGGTGCTCATATGCATCCAAGCTCAAATTTATAAAACAAAGTGTTTCGCTTAGATTAGAATTTTCAAGTTGAGTTTTCCAAAATGAGGTGAAGGACAGCACGAGTAAAAGACACTGCAGGGGAAACAGCTGAGCTCAAATTAGTGTCTTCATTTAAGAGCTCATCATGTGAATGTGGTGTGAAGGCTGACCGCTGCTGCTGGGCGATGCTAATGTTAGAGCCAGCTCGGCCTCTAACCGCTCTCCGACGGTCACTGGTGTTGATGTGCGAGCAGCTCCGTCATCCAATCGGCACGAGCGGTTCTCTATCAGAACCTAATCCTCCACACACAGCTGCTCCTGTGAGATTAACGTGCCGCGAATACGCCATCACTCCCGGTTTCGCCCAGCCAGAATCATGGCTGAAATGAATAAATTAAAGGACAAGATTAATGTTTGTTTGTTGTTTTCTTTTATCCCCCTCTTTGCTGTTGGCAGACGTGCTATAGGATTGCTTTTTTGTCAAGTGCTTTAGGCTCTCGCTGGCCCAGTATTGGAAGGGCATATGAAAATGTGGATTTCCCAGCATGTTTCGAAAGGGCATGCTTCGATTTCAAAAGCAAGGGAGGGGGAAACTCATTCCTTCGGCATAAATGTGCGATGACAGGTTCCTCGCTTGCTTGTACCTTACCACACAACTATGAGCCACTAAGCACAAACAGAAGCTAATCAATTCCCTATCATGCCCCATAGATCACTGTCCAATGCTGAAGACGTGGCCTGACTCTTTATAGACTTCGATGTGCCAACAGATTATTGCTCTTATTGTACCTAAGGCTTTATTTCATGCCACTACCAGTGAAAGTGGGGGGAACACATTGTACACACACAGACAAAAAGGATTACCACGGCGAGACTCAAGATGGTCGTCAAAAGAAGGATGCGGACACGGGCAACGAGATCATGCTGACAGCAAAGGAAATTGTACATCTGATATGGGAGAGTCTGTGAATGTTGTAACCTTTTCAGTTATTTTATCATCTTATACGTTTTTCTTCCTTTTTTTCTGGGAAGACTTCAGTGCTAACACCTGTGATGAGCACAGCTGCTGCAAGCATTGCATGAAAGCTAATAAATGTTTTATGTACAGTACTCACAGTATGGCCATAATGCTGTTAATCTTAGCGGAGTTCGTAAAGGGAACAAAAGAGACTATTAAATTATTTCTAGGAGGGCTGTAACCTGTATCAAGCAGCACTGTGTGTATGCGTGTTCTAAGCTTAAATCTGTCTATAATAATACATTATCATTCTTAAATAAATATCTGTATAAAATAAACTTGTTTAATTTCAAAGACATTTTTTGCATGAAATATGTTTGTTACTGTGCTGATTCACAACTTGATATAAATCGGTCCTGAAGCAAAACCAGAAGAGATCCACTGAGTGTATATGGAAAACATGTCAGTTTGTACAGTTTTGATGAGTGTAAAGTAGCCAGAGACAGAGAGTGTTGATGAGAAAGCAAATACATTAGCACATTAGCATTTACTGCTCAAGAAGTGTGACTGATTAATTATGTTTTTTCGGGGGTCATTAATATTTCCAGTGCCGTGTGAACTTTGTGTCCATGTGGTGAATTCTCCTGATAAATAACAAGCCCATATATTTGGTGTTCACATATCACCCCAAAACACAACTATTAATCACAACACAAGTTCACATGCAGGCAGCTTTGATAAATTACTGCGACATGCGGTCACAGAATAAAATGAAAACAAACAGGGGCAAAGGTATTAAAAACGCTAACAACATGCCTGTGGAAAGAGGCCAAACTAATAAGCAAACTTTAAAGGACAAAATCGCCTGCAATTCGCTTGTCCGCATTGCACTTAATCTTGCAGACAGTGTGCATGATGTGTCCGTGAACTGTTTGCGTGCAGCCTGATTTTTCTTTCCGTGAGTAAACAAGTGTTAAAAAAACAACAAAAGCAAGGGGTAAAATATTCTACACACAAATCTAAGTACTTGAGGGTCAAACATAGGTATTGTTTATTTTTTTCATTTTATATAAACATTAATTTTGAGTGCTTGAAAAAAACATTAAAGCTTAATTAAGTGAACATAAAAGCCTTGTGCTCTTGTAGTTTATTTCAGAATTCAGGGAGAAATGCATTTCCAAAATTGTCTAAATGGGGAAATACGAACAGCTGCCTCAAAAAGTTCAAGAAATCAAGAGTGGACCTCAAGGAAAAATATATGATATGACTCCTTTAACACTGCTGATTTTACACCGTATAACCAC
Source organism: Sinocyclocheilus anshuiensis (assembly GCF_001515605.1). Taxonomy (NCBI): domain Eukaryota; kingdom Metazoa; phylum Chordata; class Actinopteri; order Cypriniformes; family Cyprinidae; genus Sinocyclocheilus; species Sinocyclocheilus anshuiensis. Next base: position 335,300 of record NW_015539920.1, read on the forward strand.
AGATCAAGAAAGTCATGGATTGTCCTCAATATGTCAAACTGTGAAATTAAAAGAGTCTTGTTAAAAGCTAATGACAGCTTCAGTTTGACATATTAATTTAAAAAATGTCTCCCTCAAACCGCATTCATAACATAGCTTTCAACTTAATTTAGTTTTTCATTTTATTAGACTAACGGAAATGAGAGTATTAACTCCAGGCGTTGATAGCACACTCTGATCAATTAAAGATCACAGAGCATGTCCGGTGATGTCTGGAATTTCAAATCAGACACTTGGATGAAACAGATACTTTCTGGACTTTATCAGTGGTGCTTAGGCATCAGTATTACTGTTGCTTATATTTATTATTGTATTTTTAACCCAAAAATTAGTAGAGCATGGAGCTATTTATAAATAATAAATATTTTACAAAATATTTTGGAATATAAAATTGCCATAAAATCAAAGCCATATGTCTAAATAAGTTGAGGTTCCTGTAAGATTTTATTTAGACCAAAAATGTATGTATGCATGTATGTATGTATGTGTTTGAAAATATTCAAGAGTGGACCTCAAGGAAAAATATATGATATGACTCCTTTAACACTGCTGATTTTACACCGTATAACCACAGATCAAGAAAGTCATGGATTGTCCTCAATATGTCAAACTGTGAAATTAAAAGAGTCTTGTTAAAAGCTAATGACAGCTTCAGTTTGACATATTAATTTAAAAAATGTCTCCCTCAAACCGCATTCATAACATAGCTTTCAACTTAATTTAGTTTTTCATTTTATTAGACTAACGGAAATGAGAGTATTAACTCCAGGCGTTGATAGCACACTCTGATCAATTAAAGATCACAGAGCATGTCCGGTGATGTCTGGAATTTCAAATCAGACACTTGGATGAAACAGATACTTTCTGGACTTTATCAGTGGTGCTTAGGCATCAGTATTACTGTTGCTTATATTTATTATTGTATTTTTAACCCAAAAATTAGTAGAGCATGGAGCTAGCAACACCAAGTTTATGGGATTGATTCCCAAATGAAATAAATAAACTGATTCCCACAGGGAATTAATATAATGATAAAAGTTACTTTGGATAAAAGCATCTGTCAAAGTGTGTGTGACATGAATTTCATCATCAGCACAGTATCATAGTAAAAAAACCATGGACCTAGTGTCCGTAACGTCACCTGTAGGTTTCTGAAGTGGGCGGAGTGGGCCGTTGCCATCTTGGCAGCGCGTCACCGCGCGTCACTCTCGGATAATCGAAAATGGGCAAAGAGGCGGGACATGGGTGGAGCTGGTTGCTGAAACCACGCCCGCCTAGCTTGACAGTGGTGACAGCAGCAGCAATCCACCTGTCACTCAAGTGGCCACGCCCTTCATTATGCAGAAATTTAAGGCTTAATATAATTTAAACGGATGAGTTATAAAAAAAATCACCCCCCTTACAGTTGTCATGAAGGGCAACATTTGCTATATAGACCAAAACCACTTTTTGTACGAGGCTGTATACACATTTTTTTCTGCTGTAAAGTTGGGCATTTTAAATTGGGGGGTCTATGGGATTGACTCCCTTTTTGGAGCCAGTCTCTAGCAGCCAGTCGATGAATTGCAGTTTAAGTCACTTCCGTGTTGGTTTCAAGAGAGAGACCGGAAGGTTGCCGCTTGCACAGTATGCATGTACTGAAGAATGTACACGTAGCTTGCTCAATGATTTTGACTTTTTTTGCACTAATTAGTTTGTCCACAAGGTGGCAACACAGGCCTGGACCGCGCTGATGAAAGAATTAAAAGATAGCCACAACTCTAGTTTAAATGTGTATAAAGGCATTTTTATGGCTCATAACTTTTAGAGAGAAAAGCGCAGACACTAGACAAGGAGGAATTCTTCTAGTGCACATACTGTACGTTGTGTACCATTTACCTCAGAAGTCAGATGTCGGAGCTGGGAATGACGTCACACTCAAGTGGACATATGCTGCATTCACGCCATGTTGTAATTACGAGTTCTACGAGGACATGAATGCTTTTTACAAGTTGGAATCTCATAATCACGGTAATTATGATATAGTGTGAACGCACCTCGAGTTCCAGTAGAGAAGTGAGAAAACCAAGATGGACGCGTCCATTGTTAGCAATACCAGTAGATTAAAAACACAGATAACGCCATAGTAGAGGTTGGATGAGTACTGTGTGCACCACTGAGTTTACTGAGACACAGATAAACATTTATTTTCTGTTGATGCACTGAGCAGCCATATTGGATTCTGAAGTTGTAGTTGTTACAATTCCTCTGAGATTCCAAGTCAGAACTCCGACTTGGGAGGACATTCCGGTTAAAAGTGCCTACTGGGAAGTCGGAATTTCCAACTTCTGAGTACAAATGGAAAGCACCAATATGTTGAGCGCCTGTGTACATGCACGCTATCAAATTAAGTATACTTGCGGTGTGCACCAGGGTTGCCAGGTCCGCTGTGGCTTTAAACTGTTGCAGTGGGTTGATTTTCCCCCCAAGGGTTAACATGTTTGACATATTGCATGCATTTTATTTGTCTAAACTACTTGTATTGAAATATTTTATAATCCATCAATGATAAAACTGCGCTAGATGTTATGTTTTATGAACAACAGCCTCTGGTAGGGAGCCTTTGAGCTGTGCTGATGATCACTACGATGTAGTTGAATAGAATTGCATATTGTGAGCTTTAATATTTGTGATATGATGATTGGGCAACTTTTGGGCTATTTTTGTCACGCAGATCTGGCAACCCTGCTGCACGTATGTTAAAAACCCACTGTGGGCTTTCGGGAAGGGCTTTTGTAGTCAAGAAACACCCTAGCAACCACTCAGAACACCTTAGCAACGACCTTAAAACACATGAAAAACAAAACATTTTAGAAAATACCAGTGAATTTATCAGCCAGAAAATATAAATGTAGTCTTGAGGTACATATCGCATCACCAGGGGTTTGTTGATACTGAACGTTATTGGTACTTGAGCACATTAACCCTGCACAAACCGAATAGAGATGGTACATTACAGCAGGTGAGTGCAGAACGCTTGCTAAATTAACTCTGAATTATAAAGAGAAAGAGATAGCAGAGAGGAGAAAGAATGACAGGAGAGAAGGACAGAGAAGGGCTGACAGTGCCGTTTTAGACGGCGTTAGGAAACGCGGACTGACAGGTGGACCCGGGAGAATTGATCGGCCTGGATCCAGCTGTCAAAGGAAGAGCTCATCTGGCACAAGCCAAGTCAAACCACATGTCAAACAGTCAGACTGAGAGGAGGATAGATACATATGTGCAAGCTTGTACAGCTGTGTCTCTTACTCTCTCTCGTTCAACCTATCTCTCTGTCTCACCTCTGGTTACTCTCCTTCTGTTTCACTGATTTGTTCATTTAAGCCTGTGCACGCCAAAAGTGACATGGCAGCGTGCAACGCCTCGCTTTGTGAAACTGTGCATGGTTCTCCAATTGCATTGGATGAATTAAGATGCAACTGGCTGAGCAAGTGCAATTTTTCCAAATTAGCATTTAATGGTTTTAGGAGCTTCCAAATAAACTTGGCACTGTTAAAACATCTACTACATAAGTAAAAAAGAATAATAATATATTAAATATATCATAATAAAAAAAAATTAATAAATCATATAACATTTAATAATAATAATAATAATAATAATAATAATAATAATAAAAAAATAACAATAACAATAACAATAACTCATTCACCATTATATGTCATTTAAATGATTACTACTGCATATTTTTTACTGATATAAAATAATTTATTTGGTGCTTGCAAAAAATGTATTCCATCTGAATACACAGCTATTTTTGAATGGCTATCAATGGAGAAAGGATTTTTTGGCAATGATTAAAGTAATAAGTAAATTATTAAAGTAATTAAATTAGTACTTAAAGTAATAATTACATTTAAATAAAAAAAAACGTAATGTCTTAACAGATTTAGTTTTTGCTTTGGTTTATTTTATTTTATTTTATATAAAAAAATTAAATCATAAACCTTTATATGTATTGTAAATTATTATTATTAGAATTTTGACTAATATAATAATATTTATTTGTTAAAATAATAATAAAAATATATTACATCAGAATGGAGAAAACTGTTGTAGTTAGTAGCTGAAGGTTCAAACCAGTCAGGGCCATGTAAACCAAACTAGTGCTGTTATTGTTAACTAAAACTAAAACTATTAAAATAGTTTTCGGAAATTGAAATAAAATAAAATATACGATCTGTATATATATGATCTGGTGGATATACTGTCATGCCAGGCTCTCTCCAGGGCTACTCTATCTGTCATGAAGGCAGGTATGGATTCTGTGCTGAGGGAGACTGAGAGAAAGGAAAGTAAAAAATGACACCAGTGCTGGAAGTCATTCGCTATGATCCTGTGGATATTTCTTAAATGCATGCATAAAAAAACTCATCTCATAATCATCTTGCCATTCTCATGCCCGAATATCAGTTTATTGATTTTAATGCAAATTCATTCAGCTATGATAATAATTACACACATGTGGTGCATCATCTTGCTTTTAATAGAGATCATCCATTAACTTAAAGGGTTGCCATTCGTGCCCCTGAGGTTCAGGCTATGCCCTCTAGTGGCTGCTGCAATTAATCAAGCATGCCAGCTTTCCTCCAAGCCACACAAATGACAACAATTGTTTCTGTATTATCAATAACCTACAAGACAACACAGCAAGAAAACAGTCTACGTGACCACAGGGCATCGGGGGAAAGTGGGCCAGTAGTATTTCATAAAATATAATTAAGTGCTTATAAAAGAGAGGAGAGAAGATGGATTTTCTTTGTCCCTGAAGAAGTCAGCTGGCACAAAAAAAGCCGTTTGCCTCTTTTTCTATCGATCGTGGGAGGTATTGATTTGTTGCTAAGCCTGGTGAGTTTGTTTAAGGTGGACCTGTTGGGCGTTAGGTGAACTATCTGGCAGTGAAAAGCAAACAGACTTGATTATGGAAGGCCAGGACAATTTATGGAATGCAGAGTCCAGACACTGGTTGAAATCCTCTGTGTGAGTGAGCTTGAGAGCATCTTATTGCAAAATGGGAATGGACAAATATTCCTCCAGTGACTGCATAACAAATGGATATATTTCATAATGAAGATTCCATAAGGATTAAATAGTTCTAATTTAATTATTACATTTTAGATTGATGATCATGTCAGCAAAAGTTTTGGTGAACTTTCTTTTTTTTTTTTTACATTTTACTCATATTGTTAGTTTTTCTTGTGTTTAGAAATGATCAAATCTTTCGTTTGTATTAGGGATGCACCGATACCGATACCGATACTGGGCTCCTGTACTCGTACTTGTACTCGTACTCGTTAAAATGCCCCGATACCAAACGCCGATACCACACAGCATGTGGTTCTCAGTTGGTTGCACGAGCACGTTTTTTTATTTTTTTTTGCGCTACAATATGCTATTAATCAATGCATGCTGATGAACTTTTATCGTAGTTTATAGTTATATGGAAGCAAAAGTAGTTAACATTCAACCCGTTCTTTTTCATCAGTAGTATTATTTGTGATTTGAATTTGTGAACGGGAGTTCCTCTTTTGCCATGTTAAAAGCCGGGCTTTGGATGCTTTCACTTTCGATTTCACGATCTTGTCAGGTTTTACAATAAAATATAATTGTCTGTTTTGCTTACATCTACATAATGTGAGGTAGACAGCAAAGATAAGCTTTTCAAAATGAAAACAAAACTAAAAGAAAAGTAAAACTAAACTTGCTGCTGGTGAGAGTGCTTGCAGGGGTTTTTTTTTTAGTTCACCTTCTCTGGTTTAAGAAGCGATTAATGCAATTAATAGTAAATATAACCAAAACAGGTTATTATAATTTTTATATGAATAATAAAATAAATATAAGGAAAACTCGCCCACTCGATTTTGTAATATTCTTTAATTTTGTAGTCCGTATTAAAAGGTGCATTTCTATTAAAGGCACGTCCATGTGGAGACGGCATTCGGCAACCTCATCTTTGCACCCGACACTGACTCAGAAAGCACTAGTTTATTAATAAATAATTAAAATGTCTTCTTTTCCCCCCGACACGTTCATAATCACTTTGCCGGTGCAGTTTGAGCAATTGCTTTATGCGCGAGCTTGAGTGCGGAATACGCTCTAGCCTAATACGTCTGCCTATAGCCTATATTGAAGTATGGTTAATATATTATTATATTAATCAATTTAATATAACGTGCGACTAGTTGACTAGAAAAATCTTTAGTAGAGGGCAGGCCTACTTAGCACAAGGAAGCTCTTCATTTTTAAAATAAAATGCTATAGCCTAATGACATTGCGAAAAGTGCGACAGCTGCAACCCAGCAAGCAATAGCCGTCATTTCAACGTCTCGGTTAAGTATAGACCCGATATAGTCCGGCTATGTGTAACCCACTTGACGTGACATGACATGTGGCCAAGTATGGTGACCCATACTCGGAATTAGTGCTCTGCATTTATCCCATCCAACGTGCACACACACAGCAGTGAACACACACACACACCGTGAACACACACCCGGAGCAGTGGGCAGCCACCCACTATTTAAAAAATGTACAAATGCAATAAAAATATTGGTATCGGTACTCTGTATCGGCAAGTACCAAAATGTTACAAAAGACTTCTATTTCAAATAAACGCCTTTCTTTTGAACTTTTTATTAATCGAAGAATCCTAAAAAAAAAAATTAAAGAAATAAAAAAGAAGAAAAAATGTATCACAGTTTCCACAAAAATATTAAGCAGCAAAAACCTTCCTTCCAAAAAAAAAAAAAAAACAGTTAAATATAATATAATATATTATAAATAATATAAATATAAATAAATAATTTATTATAATTTATGTTTTTTCAGTGCCCATCTGATTTGGATCCATGAACTGGAATGGCGCTCATTAGCTGGTAGAATTAGCCATCATTCATTATCACTAATAAAATTGCTCACAAATAAAGATTTATTTTAAACCCAGATTGTGAAGTCCTTCTGAGAGAACATATCTGACATTATGCCATGTTAGGCTAATCCAGTGATAGTAGGGTCGCTTAGCCAAGATTTACTCTGTTAGTAAGCTGTTGGTTGCTTTTATGAGGAAAGATTGATTTGGTTTCAAAGCTGGATTTGCTTGGAAAGGGATACTGGCCAAGCATTGAGCTAATAATTACAATTACAATCTTGCTGTTAAGTGTGTTGGTTTAAGCAGGTCCTGAACTGGCTGTTTTCTGAGAATGAAAGGATGATTAATGCTAATGCTAGCATCGATATTGTGCTGCTCCATAGTTCTGTTAATAGGTTCATCTTGTCACCATTCAGCTGAGTTTATTATTATCTGTGTGTTTATGTTTGTCTGCTGAGAAAGAGATATACTGTGCATGAGATTATGGTCTATATTAAAGAGGATACTGAAAACCCCTGAGCTATAAAAAAGCAATCATTAAGCAAAAAAATGTGGAAATGAATGGCCTAAACATATTTATTATTTCGCTAAGTTTACATAAACTAATTTTACACATCAGATATATTTTTAAATGTTTTTAAATATATTTTATAATATAAAATACAGTAAAACAGTAATATTGTGAAAAATAATTACTATTTAAAATATCAGTTATCTGAATTTTCAGAAACATTCCTCCAGTCTTCAGTGTCACATGATCCTTCAGAAATCATTCTAATATGCTGATTTACTCAAGAAACATTTTGTCACAGAGTCACCAGCAATGCCAGATCCTTCAGCTCCACCCACTCATTCACAATCCCCCAAATTCTGATGCATTCACCTCTCAGCACTCATTAAGTCACAGTATAAAGCCACCTACCCATCACCACCCCAGTGTCTGGTCTTGTTGTTCACTAGCGTGCATCAACTTACCTGGCTACTTACCTGCTCTACCTACCTGTTCGTCAAATCCATCCCAGTCGTCTGCCATCATCTTCAGTCTTCCTTCCACGTTCCTTCTACGATGACTCGGCCTCACCCTGCAAACAAAGCATCAGTTATTATTCAAGTTAGCCGCTCCATTGTCTCACCTGTGATCATCGCTTGCTCCTCTCCCGAAGTCTTTAATAAAGCTCTGTGTGACCTACCTGTTGTCGTCTCCTTCTGTTTGCTGACACATTTATTATTATTATCAATCATAAAAATCGTTGTGCTGTTTAATATTTTTGTGGAAACCGGTTAAATAGAAAGTTCAACATTTATTTGAAATGGAAATGTTTTGTAACAATGTAAAGGTCTTTACTGTCACTTTTGATAAATTTAATGCATCCTTGCCAAATAAAAGAATCAATTTCTTAAAAAAAATTACAGTAAGTGTATATACATATAAATGAATCACATATTTGCTGAAGTTGGACTCAAGGCACCAGCTGAAGCTCTACTATAAGTTTTGTCACTTCAAGATACCATTTTTGTTTTCTATAAGCACAGAAAAATCATGTCGCTGGTAATTTGTTGTGTCATGCCTGGTGTGTTTCAGACAGTCCATCTTGACATTACTGCTTAAAAAACACCAAGTTTATCCACCATTATGAGAGAGACAGTGAGAAGAAATGTTATGTACAATGGAAGTGAACTATGGTTACACAAATATGCCCACTTTAATGAGATTTTGGAGAAAGATTGATATTTGCTATCAAACAGCAGCTGGAGACACGACCTCTTGGTCAATACAGCGTCTCCCTGAGGAGAAGGACAGTTGGAGTCATAATTAGCTAACTAATGAACAATAAAAATTACACATGCTTTACTTATTTATTTATTTTTTTTACTCTTGTGGTCACGCGAGAGTCAAGGCATATCTGGAATTTCAAAACACCCGAGGAAAAACTTTAGTAAAGTAACTTTCACAGCACCTCTGGGTAATTTCACCAGAATGTGGAGCACATAACGTCGGCCTCAGAAAATCAGCGTGGTGAAGGAAAGTAATGAAGCGGTGTGTGATTGTTATAGTTTTAGCACATCCCAAACCTCTTACAGGCCTTTATCACCACACTGCAGCTCCTCACTGAAACACAGCTTCACAGCATATGAAGGCCCATTATTATGATGGTCTCCCCAAAGTGTTTGTGCAGACGTGTGTGTCTGTAAGCGAACAAAAATAGTTTATTGTTATGCGTGGATGTGTCCATGTGGTTGAAATTCTGTCCTTAAACCCACAGCCAGATCACTTGTATCAGGCCGTTACAGAGGGACAGTGGACAGAAGGCCAATCCCCCCACCACAAACCATGTCCAATAAGAAACAGGCTGGCTTCACCAGATACACACGTGTTTACTGTCAGCACATTTGCTCCACTGCGTACGGCCCTGTGAAATGTCCAAGCTGCAGTACAGGCCAATTAAAAAAGGCAGAGAACATTTCTGGGCTCCACACACAGCAGTTCTCAGAGACGAGGGACAGAGCAATCTGCTGTCGCAACTACAACACCAGAACTCTCTGTGGTCACAGTTACATCGAGGGCACACTCAGCAGATCTTCTGCTGTTGAGCTCCATTCAGATCACACATACAACTCTCAATACGGACAAAATATACATATATAAAAAAATGCTGTAGCTTTTAATGTGATGGATGGAATGAGAAAAAAAAGTATATGGATGGATGGAAAAACTGAATGATAGATAGAACGACGGTTTCGAGATGGATGGATGGTGATGGAACGGACGGATGGACGGACGGACGGACAAACGAACGAACGATCGTTCGTAGATAGATAGATAGATAGATAGATAGATAGATAGATAGAACACCAGAAAAATGAATGGGTGGAAAAACAGAATAATTGATAGAACAGAAAAATGGATGGATGGATGGAACAATAGATAGATGGAACAATAGATGATAGATAGATAGATAGATAGATAGATAGATAGATAGAACACCAGAAAAATTAATGGATGGAAAAACAGAATAATTGATAGAACAGAAAAATGGATGGACGGATGGAACAATAGATAGATGGAACAATAGATGATAGACAGACAGACAGACAGATAGACAGATAGACAGATAGATAGACAGACAGACAGACAGACAGACAGACAGACAGACAGAAGGGTAGAAGGACATAGTAAAATGGACTGAACAACAAAATGAACAATAGAACGATAGATGGATAGCACAATACTTACGGCTGCTTACTGGCCCAGTTAACAAGAGCCCATCCCAAAGTCTATTATATTCTGGTCCCCTGATAGAGCATCCCCTAACAAACAAACAACCAAAATACAATGTTTTATTATTTTCTTTTTAAAAGCCTGAAAACACTCCATCTGCCAGAGCTGGGCTGTTAGCCGGTAGCCTACTGCTAACTGATTGACTTCTGCAGCCACACTTTCCCTCCCACTTACTGTATCAACCGATATGACACTTCTGCTGAGTACCGTGGTGATAATTGTTAATATGTGCCAAATGACTTATGCAAGGACACTGGATACATATGCTGAAAAAAAAGTATCATGGTTTCCACAAAAATATGAAATATCACAACTGTATTCAATATTGATAACAATAGCAAATCTATCTGTGATCTGCAAATCAGCATATATAACGATTTCTGTGACATTGAAGACTGAAGTAATGGCTGCTGAAATTCAGATTTGCACAGGAATAAATTATATTTATATAAAATTATATAAAACTGTTATTTTAAATTGTAACAATATTTTACAATATTACTGTTTAAATAAATAATTATTTATTTAAATAAATTAATGCAAACTTGAGCATTAACACACACACACATATATATATATATATATATATATATATATA
>NW_015539920.1:347259-363784 GCF_001515605.1 Sinocyclocheilus anshuiensis
ATGTCCGTACAACAACCCAAAAACCTGTTGGAAACTGTAAATAAAAGAGAGACATATTTAAAGACAACCTCTATAACTGATGAAATAGCATCACTTAAATCCCTGGAATTAGCTATGTGGCAAACAACAAAGCTGTGTGCTTGAAAACATATGGTCTGTCATTAAAATATATGGGATGGTGCTAACAGTTTGCCGATGTTTATTGCTGCCTGGTGGTGGCAGAAGTTATGTACTGTAACTTTAAAGAGTGCTGATAAACACAATATCTCGCAGCAGAGCCATTTTTGTTTCAAGTGGGAGAGATTACAAGGCCAAAAGTCCATTTTAGTAACTAATGTTCGATTCTGACAGGGAGGGTGAGACTGAAAAGATGGTTTCTGATATCTCGTCCCCACCTCGACTTCATTATTTTGCCAGATACTTCATCACCACCTTCCTTTCCCCAAAAAGAAAATGATGATACTTTATCAAAACCTACACGCACGCCAATAGGCTAATTTGTCTGTTTACGGCCTTCTGCAAACAAACATGCACAACATTTGTATCCATAACCGAATATGTGACTGCGATTTTACCTATCGATACGACTTTCCTGACTGTGACAGTAATTAAGGTGAGGGCACACACTCATTACGGGCCACTGATGAGGGTGCGCATCGGTCAATTATGGGCTCAGGTTGGCACGACAGGCTGCACGCGTCATGGGGGGTTCGACTCTGGATCTAATGACCTATGGGGGCGATGTGGGTTTTTTTAAATATTTTTTGCAGTGAGCATGGAAGGACAGCTCTCAACAGATGTGCAGTCCATTAGAGAAGCTTCACTTCCTCCCTCAGTCTCTCCTGTCCTCCATCTCCCTCCTCTCAAATGAAGCCTGTCTTCCAAGCTGTCTGAGGGAATGTCAAGGTAAACAAAATTATGCCAACAGTAAACATGTAAACATTCCGCTCTGAGTGGCATGACGGTATCCGAGATGAGCTTGTGCCATCCCATAATGCTTGTACTTTTTGGAGAGATAAGAGGAAATGAGACTGTTCCTCAAAAACTCCTGTAAAATGACTCTGTTTTGGCAATTTTATCAGTGACAGGTAGCAACTCTCCTTTTTCTGTTCAATAGAGCATTCCAGTGATGACGTATGTTTGTAGGCCAATCTAGAAGTTAGTATCACCTGGTTCTTTCCCGATCTCCCACTTCCTCTCTGAAAAACTATCCTAATAAAAAAAGGCATCTTAAAAAAAAAAAAAAAAAAAAAAAACACCGGAAGTGCTAAAGTGTGAACTGCAGCACTCTATAGCAGAATACACAATACACAAATATCCATTCATAATTATTTGAGTGTATGCCTTGAATTAACAAATTCTCGCACCCCAAGAATTCAATATGAATTAACAGGTTCTTGCGGCCCCCTTAACAGTTGCTGGCACCCCACAGGTTGAAAACACCTGCTCTATAGCCGCCAATCTGTGAGTGACAACGCAACAGTTTGTAAAGCCTTGTGAAAATATAGAAATACTGTCATGAGGCATCCCCACATATTTCAGCACAATAACAATCACAAATGTAGCACAAATTATGACAAATAAGAAAATAACTACCTGATAACACCACGCATTCATCTGCTCTACACCTGGCATCTAATAATCCGGTCAACACATGGCTCTACACCAGCTTGATATCTCAATTGTTGGAAAGCACCTCCATATTTCTGATTAACCTTCTGCTCGCATATTTATTTATTTTTCTCTAATGTGTAATTGTGACTGGGAAAATCTGAGTTATTTTCACTCACAGTACCAAGCAGAGGAAAGGAATCTATCCATCAAGTAAACCTCAATGCATGCAGATTCCATCACATAATAAGATATAGCCATAGCAAATGTTTTAACACCACACAGGAAGCATGACAAATCTATTTAAAATGCAGAAATGATATGCGTATCTATTTAAACATTACATATTAATTTACTTGTATATTTTAGCATGTAAAAGTGTGAAAAACCACGCTGTATTATCTTACAGTTGTTCAATTAATGTAATTACAATTAATCTCCATGAAGATAATCTTTAGCAGCTAGTTCACTAGTTCAGCTTCACAAGTAGCCATATATCTATCCATCCATCCAGTGGTGGAAACAGACTTTTGGTTTGGAACGAAAATTATGACAGAATTTTAATTTTGGGGTCTTTCACCATCCAAACCAGAGAATTTTCACCATCTCTTTAAGAGTCACATTTTTGCTCAGTTACATAAAAATGGAATAGAAAAATCTAAAATGCTCTTATCTAAAAGGAATCATCTGTCAGATGTTGAAGTATGCAGCTAAAATGTAGTTTCCAAGTAGAAAAAAAAAGTCTTCATTTTTTTTTCCAGCTACTCACTCTCTCTCTCTTTCTCTCTCTGGCCTGCTACCACCAACTAGACAGCTCTGTTATTCTTGATGTTGTTTTCCCTCCTTTTCTTTTATTTTGCCCACTCTTGCTCTTCCTTCGCTAGTCTCCCCTTCTCTCATCTGTAAAAGACAGAAAAGATCCCTCCCATGCACCCCACATCTCTCTCGTGTGCAACACAAGCGAGGATCAATGCATGTCAGTTAGGAGAGACAGTAGTGTGACGCAGACACCTTCCCCTCCACATGACCTGTATTGGTTAACCTCATGCTCTGGGTTCACAAAGACAGCTGAGGGTGTGTGTGAGCATGTGTATGATCCATGTCATTTCTGACACGTTTCAAACAGACTTCCATGTACATTTATGTATGTATTGTCTGTTGTTGCCAGGGGCAACCTCCTCTTGTCAGCGCAGTACATTTGAAATGGTTACATCTGCATACATAAAAACAGTTCCATAAACATCCAACACTTCTCCAACTTCATACCCATTATACGGAAGAGTTTGCTTAAAAATTCATATTTTTTTCATCATTTACTGAATCTTGCATCATGGTGACCTCATATATTTTCTTTCTTCTGAGAAAGAATGTAAAATAGTTGCAAAATAGGAGCTCTTTTTCACAAAAGGTGCATTAAGAGGCAAGTATTAAAAGGACAAAAAAGCACAATAAAAGTGCCATAAAAATAGTCCATAAAAACCTATATGATGCCTTAAGATTTGTCAAGCCCAATTCGAAATTAATGACTACAAGGTAAAGCATATAATTTGTTGTGCCACTAGTGGCATCAAATAGAATTGAAATAAATAAATAAATAAATTATAGAGTGAGAGAGAGAGAGAGAGAGAGGATACAAAAAATCTTTAAATTCAGTTTATGCTGCTCAAATTATTACTTCAAAAAACATACATAATGAATAAAAAAAAAAACATTTTTGTTTCAGTAACACTTACAATAAGGTTTAAATGTCAGCATTAATTAATGCAATAGGTAACATGAAATATCAATGAGCAGAAAAAAATGGCATTAACTCAGAAATTGCAAATAATTACAAAGAAATGGCATGTAGCACATTGTATTAAATGTGAAATTTTAAGTAGAAAGATTGAAAAGTTATTTACAACTTTACAACTTACTATTGTTTTTTACAGTACACACACACATGCAGAATGCTGTATGTGTACACACACACACACAGACACACAGACACACACACACACACACACACACACAAATACCGTTATTTTTCTTATATCCTGCAGAATTCTGGAGCTGTGCCATTGCTTCCAAAATAAGAATAGGGAAAGCCTCGTTACATCATATCTAGGCATGCAACCATTTCCACTTTCTTCATAGATCAACAACACATTCCACACTGACTGAGAGGAAGTTGACAACACACTCTGAACCTGGAACTCAAAGCTGGGAAAGGTTTGATCTCACTTTAGCTGTGAGAGTTTGACAAGCAGTCAAGTTTAGTAAACAGCAGAGTTGTTTGGCCCCTGCTTCTGCTTTGTTGCTTACTGAAGCTTCAGGATGTGTGACAAGACTTTTTCTGTCTGCTGTTTCCATAACATATTAAAGTCAGTCTTCTCTTTCTTTCTGCATGACCTGCCCCAATCAATAGCTCGCTAAAAATGCTATTTCCATCAGCGAGTCGCTTAGAGGGACCTTTCGCCAGGCGGGGGAGGCCACATATCCTTCTAGCTCTTGTACAGCAAGAGATGAAAAATGGGAGGTGACTGTCAGCTGGTGATATTGACTACGAGTGAAAATGTGATAATTTTGTATTAACGCGCCTTCATATTGCACTTAAGAAAAATACAGAGCCGCTGCTCATTTGCCACCTCCCGACAAAGAGGTGCATGCCACTAACGGCCTCATAATGACTTTCAAAGAGGGCACATGATCCCTGGAATTAGATTAAAGTCATTATTAAACAAAGGTATTTTTCTTTGAGCTCGAATCCCACTCCCAGCCCTTTTTAGCCTATATTTATTACTAGTGGAGACGTTGTTGTAATGAAGCGCAGGGTTTGGCATTTCAAATATCAATTTTTGCCAATTACACTTGCAGTGCTGAATGGGAATAGATAGAAGTGGAGGCAGGGAGGGCTCTGGAAAAGATCTGACTGTTATCATATATAAGACACTGTTTAGCTCTGACAAGAGTGAGGAAAGGAATGTCTTTGGCCTCACAAAAGACAGAAAAATTAATATTTGCTACCAAAACACAATCAAATACTTATAAACATGACAACGATGGTTTGATACTGTCATCAGAAGCTTTATGCATTTCTTTCTTCTGTGGAAAACAAAATGAGATATTTTGAAAAATGTCTCAGTGTTTTTTGTTCATGCAGTGAAGGTCCTTGGGGATCAGTGTTGTTTGGACCCCAACGTTCTGCAAAATCTCTTTTTCTGTAAGAAACAAATGCACACAGGTTTTGAACAAATAGTGAGTAAATGACAGAATGTTAATTTTTTGAGTGAACTATCATTATGAAACATTCATTCTTAGTAACTTTGTCTCATTTTCTAGCAATATCTACAACATTCTTACAAGGTGTTTGCTTAATAGAGAAACTAAATTGCATAACAAAATGGTGAGTAGTCCAAACAAAATAAGTAGTCCAATAGCCACATTTTTAATGTTTTGTTTACAAGACCAGTATGAAAACAGTGTTGTAATTATATATTATATATATATATATATTATATAGGCCTATGAAAATTATTATATTCAGGGGATTCTCCTACTTTTCATAGTGATATATAGCCTAGTGCCAGTTCTACCAGGAAATTACGATTTTGTTCTCTTTGACTCATTGGATGGAAACAGAGCTTATTCGCAAATGTTTTATGCGATATTTAAATTTTGTGCATAAGTTAAATTTGCAACTTTGGATGGAAACCCGGCTAGTGTTGCGGGAGATGTGGAAGATCACTATCTACGGCTGTAACAGTTAGTTCCGAGTGAAATGCATTATGGGTAGTGTAGTTCGGAGAAATGTGCTCGTGCGATGTGTGCTCTCGCTGTGCTGTGTAATTCGGAAAATGGAGAAAGAACATTTATATTCTGCTTTTATTTCAGTTCATTCAGGTCAGTCCACCCAGGGGTTTTTGTGCACTGTAACTTTGACAACATGAATTAACAAGCTGTAACGCTGCCGCTGGGACTGATGAAGTAGAGAAGTAACAGCAGTTATCAAATTACTAAATTATGATATTTGCTCAGGTGGGTGCTGAGGTACTATCTATCGGATTACAACTTATATCCATTTTGTTAATTAAACATTACACATAGTGCGCGTCTAATTAGAGTTAAGCCAGTCGGCGTGGTAGCCAAGGCTCACATAGCCATAGGCCACTCTTGTTAAGCCGGTCAGCATAGTAGCCAAGGCTCACATAGTCATAGGCCACTAGTGTTAAGCCAGTCGGTGTGGTAGCCAAGGCTCACATAGCCATAATTACATATCCCTCATTTACTCTTTTTACTCAAATGAAGAAAAAAAAAAAGTTGCTGAAACAGTAAAAGTACAACTCCTGAATCTAGCATAGCTCACTTGACAGGCAGATTTACAGAGCTGCTGACCGATCCTGACCACCATCACTTGCCGACAGCATGACAGCATGTGGCACGTCCCATAATTACCGCCCGCAGTCAGAGTCACAGAGCAAACCTACGCATCCCCAACCCACAACTCCAATCTTGGCATGATTGAACGCTGCCCCTTCAAAAAAATAACCTGTGGCGGCCAGTTATGAGGTGAGAATTTTTCCTTCCTGTTCCAAATTTAATAAATCCTCAAGCTTTCCACAATAACTCTACAGTATCTCAAATTGCCTACGGCTAAAGTCCACTCTTAGGCAATAAAACACAATCCTGAGAGGACGGCAACGGGACCACAAGAACAGGTGACACAAACCCTGGTCTGGAATACTGCGCTTGTTTTCCTAGCCAAGGCTCACATAGCCATAGGCCACTAGCGTTAAGCCGGTCACGTGGTAGCCAAGGCACACATAGATGGTAATACATGCGGTTCACATGGCTCTTCAGAGCAGCAGCAGTGCATATGTCTTGGCGATAGATCTGCTTGTTGGGGGGTGTTTTGTTCTTGTTTTGGCTTGTATTGTCAATTCTATGTATCCTGAGAGGACGGCAACGGGACCACAAGAACAGGTGACACAAACCCTGGTCTGGAATACTGCGCTTGTTTTCCTCTGGGTCTGGCCTGCATAAAGCTCATAAAATGGTTGGCTTAATATACAACTGGAATGAATAATAAATGGACAGCTGACAATATTTGCAATCATGGTTTCATAAATGATGCACTTATGAAAAGTAAATGGCCCGGTTAATTTCCTTCTGTCACTGCTTTTCATGTTTTGAAGGTTCTCTGAATAATATGGTGCAAAAGCAACTTTGTGCAATGTTTATGCTGTTTTATAATATTTGCAATGGTTTAGGGTATCCCTTTAAAAAACAAAAACGATGTCTGGCTAAAAGTACAGGTGGAAGAGTGAATACAAAAAGTCAGGTGTTAGCAAATGTTCTTAGAACATATTTTGTTAGCTGGATATAAGGCATTTCTAGGTAGTCGCAAGTCAAAATAGCTTCTCAACAAGCCCATAGACATCACCCAAGTCCCTTCTTCAATAAAAGTCTATGAGATTATTACAAATGCTACTGGATGCATTATGCACTGAAGTTTAATATTTATGGGCTTGATTTTGTTCAAATATAATCCTAAGTACTGGCAAAAACATTTAACCTTTTCGAGCATCACAACAATGAATGTGTATAACAGCATGCAATGCTCTTCCGCCATGAATGCCTCAGTATGCTTGTGCACGAGTGTGCGAAGGAGAGTTTATGTGCGAAGCCCCGAGAGCAACATAGTAAATCAAGCTAAAGGCTATTTCACCCAGACCTTTTCAAAGGGTCATGAAGGCAACACAGCCATCAAGGCTCAGCCTGCGCTCACACTCAGTTCGCAGTCGTGCAACACAGATGTCACAGCACACCTCGATTCTCAATTTTCTCCACACAGTGGACAGGTGAGAACGGCTCTCCAATCTGCTATAAATCAGCCGCTGGAGGTGAATTAAACTCAGCGGGAAAAAAGTCCAGTGGCTTTCAGACGTCAAGCTGGTGGGGTGTCTGGTAATCAAAAGCGATATCCCACGATAGAGTTTCCAGGAGTGACTGCACTGTAATGAACTCTGTTCAGCTGATGTTTAAGACCTGTAAATTTAAAGATTCAGATGCTTTTGTAGTTTTAACATTATCTATATTCAAATATTTTATCCTGGATCCAATAAAACGATAGTCATTACCGAGTATGGACAAAAATAAAATATCATCAAATTCATGTAGAATGTCTGCAACAAAAAAATCACCAAATACAGGTAAAGACATGCAAAAAATAAATATATAAAATCCATGCATTGCCTAGGAATCAAAGCCTTTGTGTTGCTAGCACCATGCAACTTCACTTGCTTAATGCTTACGTCACTTACAATTTTTAATGAATAGGACACAGTATGCAGTGTATACTGCACATTATTCATTAAAAAGCAAGCTAGTGCTCTTCTCTGAACATAGCCAGCAAGACTGTGTGTGTCTTTGTGAATGTTCACTCATAACAAAGTGTGATGAGCAGTGTTCTGGTCCAGCGTTAAAGATAGGCTAATTAAACAATCATTATACGGTAGTCCCTTTGAGCCCTGCGTCTGCTGTCCTGCTGACTTTGTCACACCAGTCATCTTGGACTCCACCACAAAGCAACTCTCCAGGCTCCAGATTCAGAGAGAGGCTTTACCCATAAACCCCTGCTCCTTCCCTCTGCCCATCTCCACAAAAGAAGAAAAAGCAGCAGACATCAAAGCAGGAAGCCTTGAGAGTGTTGGACTAAGAGAGCCAGCTTCACAGTAATTTACTGTTTGGCTTCACAGACACAGTGCGCTATCAGCTCTGATGGGGGGCTGCGGATTGTGAAACGCAGCCTCAAAGACAAACTTTGCTACTTTAGTTTTATAATCAATACTTTTTATAGCACCTTTTCTTAAAGCCCAAGGTTTTGGGCTTTAAGAAAATTTATTTAAATCACAAGTGCATATTTATACCTCAATAAGTGATTTTATTTCCTATTTGAAACTTTCTAACAATTACTTTTTTTAAATTATTAACTCTGAGCTGGAAAATGGTTTTCTTTAATTTGGTGTTGTGTTGCTCTGCAGACTCATGTTCAATGTACAACAACAAGATGCAAATAAGAAAACATTTCCAATCACAAAATTGAAAATGGCTCACCTTTTTGTCTTCATTTTAAATTTTGTGTATATAGTAGTTACTACAGAATTTTGATTGGTTTGAAGTTTTGGAATTAAGAAATCATTAACTGACATGATTATAATGCTTTCATCGATCTGTGACTTGGCAAAGATGTTAAAACGTATGATAAAAACAACAGCTCTTCAACAAATGTGAAGCAAGCTACGGCACAAAACCAATGCACATTGCATCAGATGACCATCCTAACCATCACTGAAGTCACAGACAAAGTCATTTCAGTCCTACATGGTAGGAGAGGAAATGAAATACAGTGGCACCTGAAGCCACAGTGCTTATAACAGACAAATACAGACAGCAAAAATGCAAACATATTAAACAACAGAGTAGTTTTGCTTAGTACAAAGCAAGTAGCAATGTCTTGAGGGCGAGGTTAGTCTAACACCATGTGAAAATGAGCATTATTTAGAGTCCTACAAAGAATTTCCATTTTTGTCAATTGATCTGTTAGTTTTGAATAAACCAAAAATTGTGCTATGGATGAAAACACCATCCTCGAGGACCAGCGGCCGAGTATCAGTCATTGTCAGCCAGGCTTTCCTGCCCCTTAGCAGGAAATACTTAACTCACATGCTTAGCCGAGCGCACAATATCCAGAAACATTTGTCAACCAGCACCCTTTGACAGATGTATGTTTTACATGCCATCTCATCAAGCATCCGACAACAGATTTGGATGGCCAGTCCGATGGAAAAATAAACCGAGCCCCAGCAAAAGGTCCGCTCTAGGCACGCAGGAGTGAAATTTAATGGAAGTTTGGGAGCAAATGCTCTGCGCTTTGCCACACCCTGCTATGTGCCAGCGGCAGCAGTGGTAGAAAGAGCCAAAGAGATGGAGGGAGAAATGAGGAAAAGAGAGAGAATTAAAAAGATTGAAGCAGAGGGAGAGGTGTGGTGAAGGAACAGCTCACTCGTTCGCTCAGCTCAGGATGGATGTTTCCCATCATGCAGCTCAATCACCCACCCAATGATTAATTTCACAGACACTTGGGTAATTATAGGAGTCAGCTCCTCATCCCCGGGAGAGAGAGAGGGGTACTGACAGAGTACAGAGGAAGTGGAAGAAACAGGAGGAATGAGAGAAAGGCAAGAGTCTGGATGAATGATAGTGGGATACGAAGTGACTAACTGAAGGAGTGAGGGTGAGATAGAGGAGTGTGAAGGAAAGGATGAAAGGACGCTGAGTGGCACAGATGTTCGGATGATGACAACATGTTGAATGACGTGACCAATTCGGAAGAACAACGATTAGGGATTTTTTTTTATAATGCTTCTGGATTACGTTGTTGTGGTCATTAGGATGATACAAAGCTATATTCCAATCTCATTCACTTCAGCATGCTGTGAGAGTGAGTGTTAAATCCACATAAAAATTATTGCGGAGAGTGAAGGGAGGAAATTGACAGATTACGAAGGACAGATGAGGAAACATGAGACAAAAGAAAAGGAAAGGGGGGAATGAAAGGAAAGATGGGGCCGAGGAGTGTGTGTGACAGACGGCCAGAATGGTTTGATGGTGGGGCGGTGCTGTGTACACATCTGAGGCTATTTCAAGTGTAAAAGCTCCCCCTGCTGGTCAGATATATAATTGTTCCTCAAAGTGCTATGAATGGACTGCTTTGTTGTCATTTTTTTATTTTTTGTAAATATAATATACAATCAAATAGGCAGCATAAATATAAAAACTCCATGTTGTGATGTGACCTGTTACTTAACTTGTCTGCAACAACCCTGGTGGCTAAATGGTTTAGTGCAATTATGAGCATATAGAGAGAGTGAGAAACCGAATGAGAGTGGAAGTTAGGGAAGGTTTCACCACTCCCACATACCCTGCAATTATCTCATGATGTTTACCGATATGAGCAGAAGAGTGGGCTCCCTATCGACTACGGCACAGAGAATAATTACTGTTTTTAAACTGTGCCTCAGGCCTGGCCGTGGCTTTGTGCGCAAACGTGTGCGAAGCGTTAAAAACCGGTCATTGATTTTGCTGCTGTTTTGCTGTCAAACAGGCAAAATATTCATGTTGCGGTTGGTCTAGGGGGCTTGTTAAAACGTATCAGATAGAGGCGGACGACTAATTAAGTTCAGTGGACTGTTTAGTCATTGATTGTACTGCCACAGAGAAAACAAGGAACCCATTAAGACAGAGACGCCCATTCTCTGGACCTATGGAGAGCATAGCAGATTCACAATACAGATGGCCCCATTTGTATTAGATTTACCAGCCACTATGCAAAGGTCAGCAGGGCCATCTTTCCTAGACTGCGCCACTAAAGATGGACCAGAGCATGGCCTGCATAGAAAACTATGTTCAGCAAAATATGAATGTGAACTTCTAGAAATGAATATGCATTTATATTTATGCATTTTGCAGACAGACAGTTGTATCCAAAGTGGGACAAACAGACAGACAGACAGACAGATAGATAGATAGATAGATAGATAGATAGATAGATATTAATGTAGATAGATGGACGGACAGATGGAAGGACAGATAGATAGACATGAAAGAAGACAGACAGATGGATATACATTATAGACATTCAGACAGACAGACAGATAGACAGATAGATAGATAGATAGATAGATAGATAGATAGATAGATAGATAGATAGATAGATAGATCTATACATCTATATTTTTACGACTCTGGGCACTTTCTGCATAAACATAAAGCTCTGGATATTTCCAAGGCCGCAGCGAGCAGGTGCAGGGCTATTGTGGCGCTCACAATTTATCGCTCGCTCCTGCGCCCAGAGAACACATTCAGTAATGTGCCGGAAAGATTAATCCATCAAAACATATACACACAAACTCATGAACGACTATGCACACTCAATATAAGAGCGAGGCAATTTATGCACACAGCTAACACAACACAGCATTTTGGGCTGTAAAAAGACCCATTTTAGTTGTTTCAGTTAATTGAATTAGTGCTTTAGCTTTTAAAATGAAAGCTCACCATTGTACATCAATGGCGGTGGCTGATGCATGGCAGGGCTACTCAAGGTCTGTGTAAAAATCAGCGAGTTTTCTGTTCAGAGGCCACAGCTGGCCACTGAACTAGGAGAGCAGTAAATTGAACTTAACTTAATCTCTAACTTGCGGGACACATTGCTCTCATGAGCATGGACTGAGCGCTGGAGCAGATGCACCCAATACAATTGCATTTTAATCTGATCAACCACACAATACAACTGCCCCCATTCCAAAGTAGCCAATAGAATGCGTTGGTCTGAGGCTATTAGTTTTTATTTGCTCAGGTTATTTAGCAGGACTGCACAGCTAAATAGTGCACTGCACCCTGTAATTGGGTTGCCAAGTACTAAGCAATATATTTACATATATATGGCTATATGTAGGTATAAACAGTGTGAGAATCAAATTTTCCAAAACTGTGAGGAAACAGTGCTCTGGTGACTGGTGACGTGCTCAGCCTTTTCAAGCAGAATAACCCAGAGTCTGGACTAAACAGACCGCATTAATAACATGTCATAAATTCTGCTGTGCATTCCCTGGGCCTCCTAAAGCTACAGGCAGACACTGATCGGTTGTTCTCACTGAAGCCTACGAGAGGCTCGGTTCACCCCAGGGCTTACGGCTGGGCAGAATGGCAAACAAGCTGGTAGATTTATGAGACCTGTGTACGTACTGATAGATGAGATAAAAATGCAAGCTTCAGGGCAGCACCGTAGCAAAACACCAAAGTGTGACAACAACAAAAAAACGCAAACAAAAAAGAAAAGAAAAAAGGTGTTTCCTTGGGTGTTTTTGAAGCTAAACCCCAGGTGTGCTGAAGCTCAGTAGGAAGTGGCTCATTGCATGACGCCTCTCTTCATTTTTCACCTGTTTCTCACTCCATTTATAATTGGCTGGCTGCGAGACATGCAAAGAGGGTATTTTCTGCAACACAAGAAAAAAAGTTGTAAAATGAACATGAAGTGCAAATATGAGCAATGAATTATGCACTAGAAGAGATTAAGCAATACTTGTTTCAGATGTCCATAAATATGCAAATTTAACTTTAGCTGCTGCTGTGTAATCCAAATGTTTAAATGTACATTTATTTTCCCAAGATATCCAATAATGATTAAATGATGCACAGGATAAAATTATGCTCTAAAAGTTCTTCCTTCAAGAAGTCATTATGAAAAGTCAGAGGACATGATTATTATTATCAATAGGTAACTTGAGGCCAATTTTAAATTGTAAAATGCCATAATAAAGTTTGTTTATAGACTGATTCTCATTAATAAATAAATAAATTATCACCTTCATAACTGCCTTACTCACATTCAGCTGCATCTACAACAGTTGCGTGAGGCACACCAGCGGTTGAGGTCCAGTGGTTTTGGTCTAGCACAAGGCTAAAGGCAGACACGGGAGGGTGGGGTATTGACAGGCCAAGCAGCAGGCAGACAGACATGATGTACAGCCCAGCATAATCAGTTCCCAGGCTCATTAATCTACAGCCACCGCTACTCTTGATGAGAGAGAGTGATGCATGGGGAAAACAGTTCCTCTCCAATGTCACCCTGAACGAGTCACGGCTTCCTGAGAGGAGGGATGGAATGGGCTCCTGGATTGGTTCTCTATGAATCAGAAGTACTGTAGAATCAGTGAGTGGAGTGGTAAATTAGTCTTTTAAGGTATAATAGTTTATTCAGGCTTTGGGAAACAACAATACAGGTACATCACGTATAAATGTATTTACAATAAAATTGACTTACTTGCGCTCTTTGATCCATGCAACAAATTAATTTGCTTGATTGTCACTGCTTTCATCTGTCTTGCCACCTGATCTGACAAAAAGCTCATTTATGATCATGAATCAAAGTGAAAGGTCAGATATTCACAATAATAACAGCTACATCTCCTCTAATCTTGAGGAAAAGAGTTATTAGCCTGTAGGGTGCTCCAGAAGGCTGAACGTTTCGCACGCGGTCCCAGTGGAGTTCAGGCATCTCCAGAGAAGGACAGGGCAGCATTCAGACACACACTCCAAAGGCCAAAGGTTGTATGGGTGCTTTTCTTGTGTAATTGTAACATCTCCCAGAGGGCGAGTCACATCAACAATGGCCCGCTCCATCATACTTTTGTGTGTTTATTTTCAGGGAAGGACGTGAGCTCCAATCGAAGCTCCCCTATTAGATTTAACCAGCACGTTTTGGGTCAAGCGGGAAGCCACTCTTTCATCTGGAGTAAAATTCCGTTTGAAACTCACTCCATTTTGGTTTCAAAAAGCAATTGCATCTTCAACGAATGAGCCATCAAATTACAAGAAAGTGGGAAAATTGCATGGCCACAGGGGTGCAAGGCAAGATCCTTGAGAGCGCAATTACAAAAATGATATTCTCTTTCAATGCGATGCGGAATTGTCTCCGTTGAAGTGAAAGGTGCACATTAACTATCAGCCATCTTGTTTTTCAAGGTCATCAAAAGAAGTATTTTCCAACCAACAGATATTCCCTTTAAGTGAGCATACACTCCATTCTCTTCATTTATATGGAAATGGAGATCATCAGCATTCCTATTAAAGACAAGCCGGAAGAGCCGGGTGTGAGAGGGAAGGAGTCAATGGGGCTTGCAGTGTGATGCAAAAGTCTGCTTGGTTGCTCTGCACAGCTTCAATAATTTTTCATGAGCCCAGGAAGTGACAAGTATGACATCGTACAAGATTTGCTGTCGGTATCATGTGCCACCTCTTCGGTTCAATGACAACCAGGTCATCCCTATGGTGAAATAAGGGCGGACATATCTTCAACGACTGGCCCAAACAGCAGCTCGTAAAACGTGGCCGTAAAGTCATTTGTGGCTGCACTGGGTTATGTTTCGTGCAGTACGTCTGCTTTATGAAGTCTGGCGATGACAGACAAGACCCGTTACACTCTGGACCATATATCATACAAGATATGGTAGCTTGAGCACAGAGGCAATTTCACAAGGAGCCAAATTTCAGTAGAAAATGTGAAGTGAGAGGTGGAAAAAATAAATAAGTCCGATCACCCCATTACAGAAGAAAAAAAAAACATAAAAATGGTACACTGACTAGAACAATGAACGTTTTGTATGCATTTTATCATAGAAGGCAGATGTTTACACACAAAGAACAAGAAGAACCAAAAGTGCTTTACACTGCTTTTTTTGTGAGTTTTTAGGGTCATGTTTCTTTCTCAGTGCTTTGTCTGGGTTTGTGCTGTTTCTAGTTAAAAAAAAAGGGGGTCAACAGCGCCACTTAGTGTTAAAAAGGAGAAACACACTGCTTATTAAATAATTTTGTTATACAACATATTGATTAAAACCTATTTTAATTGAATGTTTTCTTTACTACTTTAAAATCATTAACATTAATATGTGATCACTTTCAAAAAGTGTAACGCTTTAATAGTCATTTACATCGATTTGAACCTCCACATTCCACATTTACTACAGTATTGCTGAAGCAACTATAAATGTTGTAACTTACGGTAAGTGCTATTTTGGTGGAAGCTATACCATGGTAAATGTTGTAATCGTGTAAGTGACCTAGCTGCTCGAAATAATAGTTTTAAACGTGCCTGACGAAAAACAATTCTTGTCAGGTCTACCCAAATTCCAAATTTTGCAAAATATTTACAAAAAAATTTACAAATAGTCATCCGTCATAAAAATTAACATACATGATAAACTTTTTCATATAATTATATTCTGTCAAAATAATAGTTTCTACAGTTATTATAACTACATATAAATAAACATGTGGTGACCTAGTTATTATCCGCCACTGTCATCAAAATAAATAAAAATAGGAGCCCTGCATTAAAATAACAGAATGATTCTAAATGCTTATTTCACCGTTTGAAAGACATGTCGTTATTAGAATAACTATAATAACCATCCATGTGTCCTCTCTTTACTACTAATAAACAAAAGCAGTATGTTAAGTAGGAGCTTCAGATATGGAGATTGAAGAATTCATAGCAGGCATACACTGAGATTCTCAATGTGCATCCATTGGACACTTTGCTGTCCAACAATGCCACAGGATAAGCAATTATTTTCATTCAAGCTCACCACTGACTGCCACATGCCCGTTTTTATTTCCATGGATTACCACTAGAGGGAAGCAGTTACTTAGACTTCCTTCACTTCCTAAACTTCATGATCATTTCATTCCTGAAAATTACTCATCTATTCACTAAATTAAACACAATAGAAAACAATTATGGGTGCATAGGTGTCTTTAAACTTTAAAAATAAAATAAAAACAATTTATGTTTTGCACCATTTTATAAACAGAACTAAGAACAAAATGCAGTAAACTATTCACAGTTATGCATTATATATTTTTTAAGATTGACACTTTTAACTTAAATGCATTTTAATAGGTGCGAGCTTAAAAACATTGTCTGCCCTTTGCCAAGATGTACTTGTTCTCCAGGCCTTTCCATCCATTTATTCTCAGTAATTACCAAAACACAAACACTATAAGTGCGGTAGCAGGCAGCGACTCATCACAGCTGGGCAGTGAGAGCTGACTGCTGTGGAGAGCTGCGTGTCAAGTCAAGTCACCTTTATTAATATAGCACTTCATACAATACAGATTGTGTCAAAGCAGCTTTACGGTGTCAAACAGGAAAATAGTTTGTCAATAATGCAAGACGATAACAAAGTTCCACAGAGTGTATAAACATACTCTGCAAACAATATTGGATGGATGGATATTATAATTATTATTTACAAAATTGTAGTTTTATAATTATTAATTATAATTTATGTAATATAATAATAATAATAAT
>NW_015539920.1:363800-388862 GCF_001515605.1 Sinocyclocheilus anshuiensis
TATTACAATAAACAAATAACACAAGATATTACAATAAAAAAAGTCTGCATAGCCTTGGTTCTCTTTGAGCTTCAATGACTGTCTGCTTGTATAATGTTCGGTATTGTGTGGGATTGAGCCTAAAGATTGAGAATAAAATAGCTCATATTCCTACTACAGATGGCCAGTTATCTGAAAATCTCCAAGAGATTTCTCATGTGTTGGGTTGATATGACTCATGGCCCATTGGGACCGAAAGGGATCTAAGCTCAGAGAAAAACAAATAGCCATTTGTGATGATAAACAGAAATTCTTCAAGCCTCTATCCTTCTATTGTGAGAGAAAGATTTTTAAGTAGAGACTTATTGACATTGCAAAGCCATCAGTATAACAGACACACGAAGGTATGTCTGCGTCTGGCATTAATATCTCTAGAGCACTACACTTTACAAATTGACCTGTGCAGAACGACAAACGTGGGTCCGGAGTTTTTCACTCTGGATTGTTTTGAATTGCTATTGCTCAGCAGTTCCTCGTTCTGAAATCCATCAGCCTTCCATTTATCTCGGAAAAGATGACACGGGCCACCGTCTAATGGCTGACTGTGAGCCATTTCAGTGATGAATTCTCAAAATCATCCAAAGATGAGTAAAAGTCTGCTTAGAGGTTTTGCTTTGTGGCAGTAACAGCAATCTTTGACACATACCTCATGCCAATATAGAACTATATGCTGTACGGGTGGAGAAACGTAATGCATAAGCAGTACTCCAATTACAGTTCTTGAGGAGATTTTGCTAGGGTTTGTGTTTTTTGATGACAGCCAAGTGCAGTTTAGGGATGGTACTTATTAGTATAACTGCGCACAAATGCAATCAAAAACCTATTTTATAAATCCATTTAAATGTATTCTAAAACAGGATTATAAAACAGCTAATTCTGATTCTGTAGTGTTAGCCATTTTACATTGGACCCCACTGACTTAGATATTTCTCAGAACATCTTTTGTGTTGTGCAGAAAAAAAAAGGTAATGCAGGACAATGTGAGGGTGACTAATGATCACAGAATTTTTTTTTTCTTTTGTGAATTATCCCTTTAAAAATGTCATGCAGCAACCATTATAAAAAGCTCTCATACCTTTTTATTTTGTGAGCTCAAAATATGACAATAAAATGTTCTATATTTTTTAAAACATCAATGCAGCCTTAAATCTGTCATTCTGAATGATAGTTTCATACACATCCTTATTCCACTTTCCACAGCTTCGAGCAGCAACATTTTATGTCACGCTGATCCCAGATCTGTCAAAAAGTGCAGGAAATTAGGACATCCACACCACAAAAATAAGTCTGCTTCAGCAACCCTCATGCAACCTCATGCATTTTTTGTTCCTAAAGCAATGTGGCAGACAAAGTAAATTCTTAAAGAACTATTTTTAACTGCGCAGACTCTTTAGCACTCAAAACTCCAAGCTAGGACCAGGAAATCAAGAATATACCTGTCAAAATAGTTCATTTTTTCCCAAATGTAAAGGCATTTTGCCCATTTAAAAGAGTCTAATCAGATGTTATACAAATAGTTCACCCCAAAATGAAAATTTGTTTAAAATGTACTCACCCTCAAGCCATCTAAGATGTAGATGAGTTTGTTTCTTCATCAGAACAGATTTGGAGAATTTTGGATTACATCACTGTCTCATCAATGGATCCTCTGCAGTGAATGGGTGCCGTCAGAATGAGAGTCCAAACAGCTGATAAAACATCACATTAATCCACATGACTCCAGTCCATTAATTAACGTTTAGCAAAGTGAAAAGCTGCATGTTTTGTGAGAAACAAATTCTTCTTTAAGGCATTTTAAATTGAAACCATTGCTTGGTCAAAATATGAGTCTATAATCCATAATAATGCTTATTAACACCGTAATAACAATTACAGTAATGCTTCACAAGACAATAACTGATGTATTACAGTTGTGTGTATAATTTTTGGACTATTGTGATGATTTTTTCAGCTTTTTGGACTCTCACTCTGACGGCACCCATTCACTGCAGAGGATCCATTATAATGCTAAATTTCATTTTTGGGTGAACTATTCCTTGAAGTCTCAATTTTGAGTTTGAGATTATGAGACAGCTTTGAACGAGTTGTCTCGTGCTAAAGATTATTGTGTCAGGTTCAAATTAGCAGACAGCTCACCTTGACGGGCAGTTGTATCCCAGACGTGAGGGTCTGGAGTAAAACCACAGGGGCTGATAAACAGATGGAACAGTGTCATGTGCATTGAGGTGCTGTCACCTCTACCGCTCCTCTACATTCAGGAGTATTACAGTTAACTAACTCCTTTTACACAGTGAAGAAATTAACAGCGTAGAATGCATGGAAATCTATAAAACAGTATTCAGCTAATTTTAGCTTAAGTGAAACCCAGATGCAGCATTTAACAAGAGTAAAATGCAGTCTTATGATGCAATATAATTATTAGTGAAGCTCAACAAGAAAAAAAAAACCATCATCTATCACACAAATCATCTTTTACTCACCCTTATATTGTTCCAAAGCCACATGAATTTGAATAAATGTTCATGCTGCCTTACTGCTCTCTTCTATACAATGAAAGTGGATGGTGATTATGGGCTGTCAGGTTCCAAAATGCCAAAACAACATCAGAAAAGCACTGTAAAAGTAGTTTGTTCAACTTGTGCATTATATACCAGGTCCTCTGAAGCCATCTGATACCATTCTGTTAGAAACACATTGTAATTTATTTTAATATGTTTTATGAAATCTTGTTTGTCAGCTGTGGTCACCAATCGCAGCTTGGATGTTCTGCTAAATTTCTCCATTTGTGTCCCACCAAAGTTTAACCATTTGACTGTATTTGGATGAAGTTAAAGCTTCAACTGCTTAAAGACCAACAATTTTAGCTAGCAATCGCCTAAAATCCCCTGCTTCCTTGCAGGGTTATTATAGTTAACTGAAACTTAAAAAAATTAAAAATAAAAATTAATTGAAATAAAGCCTAAATAAAATATAAATATTACATGACAAAAAAATATGAAATTAAACTGAACGAAATATAGAAATGCTGCTTGACCACTAACAGAAATAATTAAGTTGAAGCACTAACATTTTTAACCAGAAATAAACAAAAGCAAACTGAAATAAAACCTAAATAGTAAAACTGAATGAATAAAAATAAAAAATAAAATACTAATACAATTTCCTAAAATTAAAATGAAAACTGATAATAAAAAAAATAAAAAAAATCTAACTGAAAATACTAATAAAGACTAATAACAGCATACAAAATAATAATAAATAAATAAATAAACTAAAATAAAACTGCTGCCTCGTCAAGGTGTCCCTGTCCTGAGAAACTGCAGATAGATATAGCATCAGTTACTGCTAACAAAGCTGGCGGACAGAGGTGCCCTGATTCTGTTGGAGGTCCCTCTCTCCGGACCACTAGCTCATCCAGGCAGTAAAAGAAGGCTGACAGGGATACAGATGGTCTTGTATACATATATAAGCAACAACTGGTTTATCAAGGTGTCGTAAATGCCAGAAGCAGCTGGCTACCATATACCTGAGCACAAAGTGGAACAAAAAGAAAAAGAGATAGGAGAAGATAGAGAGAAAGAACGAGGGAAATTGTGCTTGGGTGTGGGCATACAGTATATGGGTGTGCAGGGTTTGTGTGTGTGTGTGGGTGCGTGATTCACCCAGGGACCCGGGGAGAGAATACATCTGGTAGGACAGCTGTTAGCAGTGTACGGGAGTATACTGATGGTGGTGGGGAATGATAAATCACACACTTTGCGGCATTGCAGATGGTGCACCAGCGTACCTGCATGTGTAGGTACTCAGGCACTGTGAAGAAATGCGAAATTATCAATGACGCCTTTCAAACAACACAGCTACTGTCTAAATGTCTCCGATTTTACAGTGAAAACTGCGTAAAACAAGTTTTTCTCTAAATGAACATCTAAATCAATACTTAATTTCAACATCAAATTATTCATAAACCCTTGTATAATATTGCTTCATGAGAACTATCATTACTACTATTATGGTTAGAGATTTAAACAAACTTACAGTATAAACCCACACTATTTGTGCTACAGACAATGATATGTTAAATATTTGCATTAAACAATACTTTTCTAAGTGAAAACCTTTATTTTTAAGAGTTTAGGGACCAAAATATCATTGAAACATGAGAGTAGAAACTTTTGACTTGGCAACCTCATAGCAACCACACAGAACATCCTAGCAATGAACTAAAACCCACTCAAATCTTATAGGCCATTCACACAAAATGGGTTTTTTCTTTTAAAAACGCTAGACAGTACAAAACGCAAGGTCTTGAGATGCATTTTTTTTTTAAAGTTTAAACTTTTAGAGTGCCACGTTCTTAGAATGCTATATTATGCGTGAGCCACTGCAAAGACATGAGACGCGAGCACAGCGGTCAACGATGTCCATCTAACGCATTTAAACAGAAAAACAATGGAAAAGTAATGCAGTGGAATGGAAAAATGCATTCTGTGTGAACAGCCCACAGAAATCTCCAAGCAACAACCTGGCAACCACACACAACAATCCAGCACTGGCACCACACACAAACACAAAAACATTAAATGTAAAGTAAATCTAGTGATTCTTATGATTTCAAAAATGTTGAAAATGTTACCTCAGCTGAGAGCCTGCTTTTTAGTGAGGATTAAAAACTTAGCATATGATTAGCTATGAGGATTAGCGTGCGTTTTAAAGGTCTCAGTCCAATTTAAACTTCAAAGTCGGCTTAATCAATGGAAAAATGCATTCTGTGTCAACAGCCCACAGAAATCTCCAAGCAACAACCTGGCAACCACACACAACAATCCAGCACTGGCACCACACACACAAACACAAAAACATTAAATGTAAAGTAAATCTAGTGATTCTTATGATTTCAAAAATGTTGAAAATGTTACCTCAGCTGAGAGCCTGCTTTTTAGTGAGGATTAAAAACTTAGCATATGATTAGCTATGAGGATTAGCGTGCGTTTTAAAGGTCTCAGTCCAATTTAAACTTCAAAGTCGGCTTAATCACTGGAGAAAATTGGTAAATTATCATGTTTGAAAAATGCTTTCAAAAAAATAGCATGCAAACCTTAGTCTCACTTTAGTGGGTATTTGTGACCCTGGACCACAAAACCAGTCATAAGGGTCAATTTTTTCAAAATTGAGATTTATACATCATCTGAAAGCTGAATAAATAAGCTTTATATAGGACAATATTTGGCAGAGATACAACTATTTGAAAATCTGGAATCTGAGGGTGCAAAAAAATCCAAATACTGAGAAAATTGCCTTTAAAGTTGTCCAAATTAAGTTCTTAGCAATGCATATTACTAATCAAAAATTAAGTTTTGATATATTTACGGTAGGAAATTTACAAAAAATCTTCATGGAACATGATCTTTACTTAATATCCTAATGATTTTTGGCATAAAAGAAAAATCGATAATTTTGACCCATACGATGTTTTTTTGGCTATTGCTAAAAATATACCCAAGCGACTTAAGACTGTTTTTGTGGTCCAGGGTCACATTTATGTTGTGTTTAACTAAATGATGTTATTCATTTAAATATCCACATTGTTGCTGGACGATCTTGGATGTGTTTAGTGCATGTAGTGAAACATGAAACGCATGAACCATTGAGCTCACAGGGATGCATCTTTAATTTTCTATTAAATAAATGAAAAAGACAAAACACATACAGTATATATATTTGACTTTAATAAAAAGTGCAGTTGCCTTTTGAGAGCTTAAAAGGATAGTTCACCCAAAAATGAAAATTCTGTCCTCATTTACTTACCCTCCACTTGTTCCAAACCTGCAAAGAAGATCTTTAGAAGAATGTTGGTAACCAAACACCTTACAGTAACCACTGACTTCCATAGAATTTTTTTTTCCTCCAAACTGTGGAAGTCAATGGCTACCGTCTACTGTTTTGTTACCAACATCCTTCTAAATATCTTCTTTTGTGTTCAACAGAAGAAACAGAAGAAGAAACTCATACAGGTTTGGAAGAAGTAGAGGGTGAGCAAATGATGACAGAATTTTCATTTTTGGGTGAACTATCCCTTTAATTGTGCTTAAAAAAAACTTAGTTACACATGCAATACATCCAGCCATCATCTACAGTATAGGAATGCACCCGCTCTCCATTACATCAAAGTAAGGGTCAGCCTCCTGTGTCTCTAGACAGCAGATCAAAAATCGAAACCCCCAGCATGTTATCCACGCAGGCGATTGCATGCAGAAAACATCTCTACTGCCCCAAGATCAAACGCGAGGGGCGTTACATTCTCTCCTCCAGTAAAGAGCTGCAACCTGACACAGAGCCAGAGTGGAGCCAGAGAGCCCAGGTAACGAAGATGGATGTCCTGTAATGCAGTTAGTCTGCGGGTACTGCAGATAAAAGAATCCGGTCAAAGCTGAACATCCCAACATGAAGCAACTACAAATAGGAGATTTGCCTCAAACTGACTGCCCATGTCCTCAGCAGTTATAAACAAAACTGGAAATATGGTTTTCTGGGATAATGGAGCAATAATTAGGTTTAGGAAGTCATTTCCAAAAAGCCAAAAATGTGATTTACTCTCCCTCCACCTATTTTGATATCATTGAGTTTCAGAGGGAAAGGTAAACTTCTACTAAAGCAAAGCACAGAATTTATAAGTTTGTTCCTTGTAACCCTGAGCTGCTGTTCCCACTTCTGGCCTTTTAGAAATTAATTCTTTCAAAACACGCTTCACTAACTTTGTCTACTACTGTAACAATGTTTAGCAGTGTACATACATTACAGGAGAACAATTTCCTTTCCACATCATCTCAAATCACCATTCATTATATGAAATAACAGGTGTGGAAATAATATTTTGAAAAAAAAAAAAAAAAGGCAAATTTCACAGCTAGCATTTTATGTAAACTAAATAAACAATATTAAATAATATTTGTACACTTAATGCATCATTTTACAAAAGAAATAGTCTTGTAATATTTGCACCATTGATGTAAAAAAATAAAGAAAAAAAAGTATCACAAAAATATTAAGTAGACAGCTGTTTTCAACATTGATAATAATAAGAAATGTTTCTTCAACATTAAATCAGCATATTATAATGATTTATGAAGGATCATGTGACAATTAAGACTGGAGTATAAATTTTAAATATATTAATATAAAAAATAGTTACTCTAAATTGTAATTATATTTCACATATTACTGTTTTTATTGCATTTTTCATCAAATAAATGCAGCCTTGGTGAACAAGGCTGTTCAAAAACTTTTTTTTTTAAACATAAAAAAAAAAAAACTACAGAAATTTTGAATGATAGTGTACATTATTTTCCTCAATAAATATTGGAATTGTATGTTTCTTTCACTTTTTTGTTTAGATTGTTGTTTAATTTAATTTAAAAAATGTAAAGGCAATTTTTTTATTTTCAAATTTTATTGGTAAAAATAATTTGAAAATGAGCAAAAACATGATAACCAGGTTTACGTTTTATACCACTTTTCACACTTCAAAATTGTTTCAACGCAACTTTACATTCTGATTTACTTATGGATCACTAATGGTACAAATGTTCAAAGTGACAAAGAAAAAAATCTAAATGAAGGGAAAAATCAACACCTCACAGTTGAAGAAACACCCAGCATGAAAAACTAAATTCTAGGAAAAATGTTGCTTTTGAATAACTATGCTTTTCCAAGCCATTGAACTGAAAATCTCCATTCACTGCCATCACATTTACACAGGATAAGACATTTGAGCTCATAGGAGAAGCAGAAAAGAAAACTGATTACACGCCGGACGAGTTCTTCTTCGAGTCGCCTCACACTAAAAATAAACCCTCAGCCACGCATCACAAACTACCAGCGCAACCTGATGTCAGCTTTGTCAAATAATTCTGCCCAGTGAAGCTTCACTACATCCCAGAGGATTTGTTATGCATTATGTTTGACTCGTTCTTCTTTTCGGTCGCACTCACTCACGCCAGTCTCTATTGCCCTCCTGCATATTTTACTTTGGCATATGCCACAGTTGAGTTCCATTAATCAGTCCCTGCTCGTATGAGGGCTGAATGTTAAACCCTCGTGCCATTCCATCTCTCCACCCTGCTACAAAAAAACAGGCCCAGCATTAACCTTGTAGACGGAGGCGGTTCACGCATCCGCGGCACTTGGCAATGAAGGGAAAAGAAGAACTTCTCAAATTGTTTCCAGCCTGAGCTGCATGAGTGAATGGCTCTGTGTGTGTATGTGTGGCCGTTGCCTGCTCCGCTATAAATAAGCCTGGCTGCTGGAGAGGTGGAAGTCTGCAGAGGAACTGACAGTAGAGGGCAACACGGCCTTGTCTCCCTGGGAGACGCCAATTAAAACTGGACCCGAACCCAAAGTGAGCAACCACACAGCAACTACTTGAGAGAATGAGAAATGAGTTTTGGCATAAAGCAGATTCAAAGTAAAATGTCAAGCGGTTATTTGAAGTGTTTCACTTTGAGGGGAAAAGAATCAGCATCTTCTAGGATAGCAGAAATCCCATTGCTGATGATCAGCTACAAATGATGCTCAGTATACGGTATACAGGCTAATACCGTATACAAGGAAAACCAATGCACGGCAGAAGAATATAGAATAATTTGCTTCAAATACATGTAAATACTGGTATGAAGTTGCAAGAATTGATTGGATTTACATGGATTTCTGACTAAATTGCTCATGCAATTTAATCATTTAGTTTCATTGATTGGACTCCAGGTTAGCTTTTGGAGAAGTCAACTTTCACACAGTTTTTCCATCATGCACTGTTAATGTTTACATGGTGCGTTGAATAAAGAGATGAAAAGGCACCACAGTTCGTATCTTAATTTTTTTAAGCAAACTTCACTTTCAAGAAGTGCATTTATATGTATTGAATATGCACTTGTAGTGTACTTCAAATCTTAAAAGTATATTTTTTAAAAACTGAAATAAAAGGCAACAGAGCTTAAAAAGAGACACTTTTATGACTACATTTCTTAACACACTTATGTATTACACAATTAAAAGTTCACTTTGTAATCATGTCAAATTAAAAGTTTTTAAGTACATTTTAAATCACTGTTTTAATAATCTTTCATCTTGACTTGATTATTATTTTAACTGTAGTGAAAGTGAAGTTCATAAATTTTAAATGTATCAAAAAGCAACTTCATCATTACAAATCTGTAATTACAAATATATTTAAATACATACACGTTTCAATAGAAATAACATTAAAGTGTATTTTAGTTTTCTAGAAATGCTTTTCATTGCATCCAGAAGTACACTTTAAACATATTTCCAAGACAATAGAAGTAATTATGAAATTATATAGAAAGATGTACTTGAGTCTTACTTAAGTGGGTCAAAAAGCCAATTATTTCCAAAACATGTAGGTACTGTTTGTACTTTAAGTAACATACCTAACATAAACAACATGTTACATACTTAAGTATGCTCTTTTTCACATGGGTGTGTTTGTCTGTTGCTATGGATCAGATTCATTTTAGATTCAGAATTAGATTCAAGAGAACAATTACAACCACATATCATCAACAGTGTTAAAACAGTTGTTCAACAGTATCAACACATATTATGTCAACCAGTGCTATGGATCAGATTCATTTTAGATTCAGAATTAGATTCAAGAGAACAATTACAACCACATATCATCAACAGTGTTAAAACAGTTGTTCAACAGTATCAACACATATTATGTCAACCAGTGCTATGGATCAGATTCATTTTAGATTCAGAATTAGATTCAAGAGAACAATTACAACCACATATCATCAACAGTGTTAAAACAGTTGTTCAACAGTATCAACACATATTATGTCAACCAGTGCTATGGATCAGATTCATTTTAGATTCAGAATTAGATTCAAATTCAAAAATCCAGGTACAACGAAAGGGTTAATATACTTTGTTTAGCAAATGTATCACAAGAAACAAACTGACATACAACAAAATCCTGATAGCTATTAAAAAAAGAAAAAAGAAATACAAATAAAAAATCTGGTGGGAAACCAAAAATCAGCTTTGCTTTTTTGAACAATCCCTTTGACCTAACACAACTAATGCCCTTTACATGACCTTTCACTTAAGAATAATGAGTGTAAAATTAATTCTTAAGGGCCCGAGCATCATCACTCCACAATACAAAGCACCAGACGATCTGGCCAAACATTCACAAAAGTAGTAGCACACTCCAGCGATATTCACATTGACGTTTAGGCTGGAAAAGTTGAGGAACAAGCACCTGTGAATTAAAAAAAATCATTCATTCTTACCTTGCCCTTGAGCACCCACTGAGCCTGTGCACCGCATCCACAGGACACAGATAATGAGGAAGAGCGAAGGCCCAGCTAGGACGGCAGTACACCTCGCTCGGTTCGGGATGGCAGCCATGACACCATTGGTTACTGTCAGACAGGAAGGACAGAAAGACTTTTGTCACGTACATAATTGTACAGTAAGTTGAATATAATAAATTCAGCATTTTATTTGATAGATAAATAAATAACTCGGTTCGGGATGGCAGCCATGACACCATTGGTTACTGTCAGACAGGAAGGACAGAAAGACTTTTTGTCAAGTACATAATTGTACAGTAAGTTGAATATAATAAATTCAGCATTTTATTTGATAGATAAATAAATAAATATTATATTACATTACATTAATTAAATAAAAACACAAAATCAATAAAAGATAATACAAATTAAATAATATGCAGATGTCAGGTTCATATTTCAAGTGCTACTGTAAATAAGAGAGTATAGTTCCTTTTTGTGCTGTGGGAACATTGTGTCAGTGGTTCAAAATGTATAAACCACAAGTTTATGAATGTAACCGAGACTCATTCCAAGATAATTTCCCATTTTTCTTAATATCGCAAAGGATATCTGAAAGTCAAGATGTGTTCTGATACTACAAAACATCCAATATGCGATTACTTCAATATCCAAGGACTAATTCCTAAAGCCACGCACAATTCATCAGAGGCGACGTTCCCGCCATGCGAGACGTAGCCAAGCTTTCTTTTTTAATTCACTGAGAGTAAGACGACTGCTATGAAATATAACTCATGGTCTGGAATGTCCCACTCATTAAACACAAAGCTTTTATGAACCAACAATTTATCAAATTTTAACTATATGTTTGTAGAGGCGCATTCAGGCCTAAATTTATGGAGTTACCATTACACTTAATGAAGTATTATGTCTTTATGATACCAATGACTAAAACATGCCCAGCTGACATGGAGTGCGGTATAAGTGAAAAACTGGCAGAAGTTGCAGCTCACAATTATTTCTGAGTACAGTATGAATTGGAGATTACTACACATAATGTATGAGACATTTCTCATTGTCAGCTGTGGCAGTGCATGCTTACACACATAATGCTTAATGTTCCTAACATGCTACAATGATTGCAGTTAATGCAATGCAAATGAAAGACATACTGTAGAATAGTATGCATGCGACATACATTACTTATGTTCTAAAAAAAGCAGCAGATAAGTGCAGTTCTTTTCTTTTATTGATTCCTCTCTTCCAGCTGTCTAATGTGTCTGTCAGTCTGTGCAGTGATCAGATATTCTCTCTTTCACGGATACCTCATCTGGGTCAGTTGGACCGGTGGCCAGTGATGTATAATGCCTGACTTGGTTCACTTTGACATCACTCACCCTTACACTTCTCAACATGCTTGCCTTGTAGCAAAGGGTGAATAAAATCAATAAGCCTCCATTTCACATCGCAACCATACATTTCTCCATCAATAGCTCCTTGACTGGAATTAAAACCACAGACATTTGCATATACACAACTTAATCACTATGTGACTGAGTGTTACTGAGAATGGAGAAAGAACAGTGAGTATTTAACAGTTAGAAAGAAGGCGCCACTGACACAGTGCACATTTAAATATAACACCATTAATATATGTTTTTCTCATTACAAAAAAAGTGAAAAATAAATAAATATTTTTAATCTTAAAGTTATTACATTTTCTGACATGTCCTGTTCTTTTTCAAGTTTGAAACAAATATTATTACTAAACTGAGACTTTTCAGTCCTTTTAGAAGCTTGAAAGCTCTACTCTTAAAATTTTAATTTAACACAGACAGATGATGATGATGATGATGATGATAATAATAATAATAATAATCATCATCATCATCACAATTATTAATATTAGTATTACTGTTAATATTATTATTAAGTTTATGTTTTATTGTAAATGTAATATATTATTTTAATATATTTCTGAATATTTGTTTTAGTTATTAAATTATGATACTTCTGTCCTTTTTAAAGCCTGAAAGCTCTGCTCTGCACAGATAGATGATGATGATGATGATGAGGATGATGATGATGATGATGATGATGATGTTTTTAAATGTAATCTTTATTTAATTTTGAAATGTTAATTTAAAAAGTGAACCATCTCTGATATTTTTCCCCCTTTTTTATTTCATTCACTGTAATTATGACCTGACCTGTAGTCATGCAGGTTTGAAATGTAAGAATTTAAATTTTTGCCTAAACTATCTCTTTTAAAACTCTAACCTAGAATATAGTCAATATCACAAGAACCATTCAATTCAAACCTGCTTTTTCATTGACAAAATTAGGCGCCACAAAGAAGACTAATTCCCCTGATTAATATCTACTTCCACGTTGGGCTACGGTTCAGCGTGGATGGCAGTGGTCAATGACTCTTGCTCAGAGGACCGGGGGTAGTGCTGGACACAGGCCCGGGAGAGACAGATTGGTGTAGAGCAGGACGGCTACAGCCAGGCGCCTAGATTCCTGTCATCCTCTCCCCCCTCCTTCTGTCTGCTAGATCAACACGCGCCACGGCTCTCAAACACAACAACCTGTTTGAGATTAGCCATCAAATGGGCTGCTCTGCATAACGATAGCCTTAGGAGCATCAGCAATTACATTGCTTTTATCTTGTCATGTCAGGATATGTTTAAGTAGGCTGCTGTCTGCGGTGTCCACACCTCCACAGCGTGAACCGATCCAACCGCATTCAGAACCACGGACAGCAGAGCTGAGAGCAGAGCTGTCCGTGGTCCTGAATGCGTTTGGATCGGTTCACGCTGTGGAGGTGTGGATGCCACAGACGTGCTGTCCGTCGTGCTGTCAGAATGTAATTACGTGGGAGTCTCAAAGTGTCAAGAGAGAAAAAAATAACACAGTCGAGGTCTCGGAGGGTAAGTGTGCCACCTTGGATTTCAGCAAACATTTCAGGCCTGTGCCAAAGAAGAGGATCTTCAATGGCAATACTGACAAAAAATAATTTCATTCTCCTCTGCTGTAAGCTTGACATGCTGTGATCATTTAGTATGATTTTTTTTAATTTTTCCCTAGCTTAAATATATATATATACGGAGAGCAGACAGCATATATATTAATGCTATTTTAAGCAAATTTATCAAAAGGTATCCTTCGACTATAAAAGTCTCTGAACAAGAAAATGCTACTATACAAAAAATAATGCTTCACTATGAACCACTACATATGGTGAACAAGTGTTTTGTGTCATAGTTGTATTGACCAATCAGAAGTCAGAACTACAGTGTCTGTTTAATAATTCTTCAATATCAGTAAGAGTGAGTATCAGCAAGACTCCAAAAATTGCCAAAGCATCGAGACTTTTGTGTCTCCAAGCAACTAACTTATTATCATATTAATTATCATATTTATAAATCTGGAACATTTGCAAAACTTGGCCCTTAAGTGAGAGTTTTAGAAAATGTCTTAGTATAACTAGAGTGGTGGGAAGAATCTAGCCAAGACTGTGAAATTCAAGAAAATAGTTTGTTCTTTCACCCACCAGCTCAATCACAATGCTCCATAAAGTCAGTCTTGACTCAAGACTGACAGTGGATCTGCATGAAGTCCAACAATGAAAGTTGACATGCTACCAAAGCTAATCATCTAAATCCAGACAATTTAACAAAAACCTGACAGATTACATACTGTATGAAGGATATTGAATAGCACGTAATATCCACTCTAAAGCGCACTCAACACTAATGTAAGACTAATGTGAGAGCACTGTGACTAACATCAACACACCATGTGACAACTACATTAACGCACATGCACACACACAGATGAACTTCCTCTCGCCTAACTTACCTCTCTCAGCGGGTTCCTTCAAAGCAAAGCTTGAGAAAGCACTGGCGATGTATTTCCTGTGCACAAGGGAAGCTGCTCTTGGAATAGTCTGCGCACGGTTGGAATTCCTGCCCTCTCTCACAGAGCACTCTGCCTTCCTCCCTGGCTCATCCCATCTGCAAAGCGAGAGAGAGATGGAGCTCACAGGAGAGAGAGAGAGAGAGAGAGAGAGAGAGAGAGAGAGAGAGAGAGAGAGAAGGAGAAAAGTCAGCCAGGGAGACGGAGAGCGAGAAAGAGAGAGAGAATAAAGAGTCAGCCAGGGAGATGAGGAGCGAAAGAGAGAGAGAGAGGGAGGAAAGGATGAGGAGAAGAGAGTAAAATAGGAGGAGAGAGATTGTTTCGATAATGCAGATTGTCATAAGAGAGCTACATTCCTGGTAATCCAATAGAAGTGAAGTAAAAGCTTCTGTCATTTCAACAGACTTAATGAAAGCAATCTGATTAGGTGGCCCTGCATCTGCACAGCTTCCTTCAGACTCATTGTTTCGGATTTGTGCCGGCCTGTCTCACTCTCAAATTAACTTGCCTTTAAATTTATTTAATGTTTGACTTGGATACTTACAATTCCAACTTCGAGCAGCCTGGTGAAGGAGAGCCATCCAATTGAAACAGCAATTCTTTGAGTGAAATGAAGCTCAACTGGCGCTACATCAAGGTCATGGGTTTGATTCCCTGGGAACACAAAAAGTCATAAAATGTATGCCTAGAATGTGTTGAAATTGGCTTTGGATGTGTACATATTCATATATAATGGCTCAAAAGTTTGAGGTCAGTCATTTATTTTATTTTTTCATATTTTTGAAAGAAGCCTTTTATGTTGACCAAGGCTTAATTTATGTAATCAAAAATACAGTAAAAAAAACAGTAATATTGTTCAGTATTATTACAGTTTAACCCTCTAGGCCTCTTTGGTCAGAACAGGCCGAAAAAATTAAGTTTAGAATTTTTACAATTTTTTGCATCATTGGAATAAGATGACGCTTGGTGACTTTTGTCGTATTAGCTATTTGAACACACAAAACAATCATGGACATGGATATGATAAAGGGTTGAAAGGAATCACAGGAATAAATTGCATTTTAAAATGTGTTCAAAATGAAAACAGGTATTTTAACCCTGTGGGCCTCTTCATTTTTGGGTCACACTTGGTACCTTCAGTCAGGTACCGCTAAGGTACCAAGTTTGACCCAAAAATGAAGAGGCCCACCGAGTTAAAATACCTGTTTTCATTTTGAACACATTTTAAAATGCAATTTATTCCTGTGATGCAAAGCTGAATTTTCAGTCTTCAGTGTTCAGGGTCAAATAATCCTTCAAACCATATGCTGATTTTCTGCTCAAGAAAATTTTTTTAACATCACTGTTGAAAACAGTTGTGCTGCGTAATATTTTTGTATAAACTGTGGTAAAGTTTTTTCAGGATTCTTTGATGAACAGAAATGTATTTAAAATACAAATCTTTTGTAACATTATAAACGTCTTTATACTGCAACTTTTGATGAATTTAATTTATCCTTGCTGAATAAAAGTATAAATTGCTTTTAAAAAATTCTTACTGACCCTAAACTTTCAACGTTATTTCAAAGAATACCATGAATACCATGTCTAAAATATGGTTTTGGGTACTTTGCTAGTGTCGATATTTAGAATCAAAATTATATGAAGTGGATGAGAAGGTCTTAGCATCATAAAAAAAAAAATCCATTGTCACAAACTATGGCGAGTATCTCCACCTACTTTGTAGTCTGTCTGTCACAAAAAGCAGCTTACCTGAAATAAAGATTTTAGCAGAGATTAGTCTCTGCAGTAATGTCTGTTGTCATCCATGCTAAGAGTTTTGTTGCTAAAATATTATTTAGAACTTTGCACCACATTCTTTGCATCACACATATAAAATATTTCTAAATGGTGTAATTAACATGAAACGCTGGGTAAAATATACCAATATACCAAATAAAACATTCCACCACATTATTCTACAGTAGTTACATTATTCTCCACTTTCCCCTTCCTCGAGCTGCAGCGTTAATCCGAAACAAAGCAATTATCCCCAATTTAACAACAGCAGCAAAACTCCTTAATCAATCTCTCAGACCATGAAGAAACTAAAAGTCATGGCTTACACGTCTCATATCCTATAAGCATAAATTCAGAAGCTGACACATATGTCATCATTACCTTCCAAGCAAGACCAATTAATAAGAGCAGCAATTGCATTAAACCACTATATCCTAAAAAGAAAACCACTGGAATTACTCTAAAATGAACCGTTAACTACTTGAAGAATCTGTGGAAGATTATTATAAATGAATGAAAACTGTGGAAAGCAGTCCTATGAATCCTGTTTACTCTTAACGTTCAAACTAATATGATCGACAGTTAAGTAATAATTTGCGGATTACGGCAAGTGCATGTTTTTGATATTATCAGCAGATTTAAACATCAAGTGGATTGTCCAGCCGTCAGAGGCTGATGAATGACCACTCATTAGAATTGCAAAGGCGGAGCGGGCCGGCGCTGTCAGCTGCCGCAGCAAAGCGTGATTCCAGACAGAGTTTGACAGGGCCACCAGACTCCATCGGGGTAATTAATTTGCCACATTCTAAAGGATGTAGGGTGTACTTCTCGAAATTAGGCTGGTAAAAGAAGTGGCTAAGGGTCATAATCAATTGATTATCATGACGACTGAGATGGAGGCGACATGGCTGCTTAATGATTAATGCTTTTGTTTGTGTGGTTTCAGAGAAACCTTTCCCATGCTAATCAAGTCCAGATAAGTTTCAGTTTCAATCAAGTTTGACAAGCTACAAGCAATGCCAACACATGTACTGTGGAAGCAGAGAATCTAATATGCTGTCTTGTACTATATAGCCTATCTAGTAAACGAAAGATGTTTAAGCATGACAAGAATCATTAAAGGAATAATTCACCCCAAAATAAAAATTTGCTGAAAATGTACTCACCCCCAGGCCATCCCAGATGTAGATGAGTTTGT
This sequence comes from Sinocyclocheilus anshuiensis, assembly GCF_001515605.1. Taxonomy (NCBI): domain Eukaryota; kingdom Metazoa; phylum Chordata; class Actinopteri; order Cypriniformes; family Cyprinidae; genus Sinocyclocheilus; species Sinocyclocheilus anshuiensis. The sequence goes on from NW_015539920.1 coordinate 381,054, forward strand.
TTCTTAATTGGAACAGATTTGGAGAAATTTAGCATCACATCACTTGTTCACCAATGGATCCTCTGCCGCGAATGGGTGCCGTCAGAATGAGAGCCCAAACAACTGATAAAAACATCACAATAATCCACAAGCAATCCACATGACTCCATCAATTAATGTCTTGTGAAATGAAAAGCTGCACGTTTGTAAGAAAAAAATCCAGCATTAAGGCATTTTACCTTTAAATAATTGCTTCTGGCCAAAATACCAGTCTACAATCCATAATAATGTTTCCTACAGTGAAAAAGTCCATCATTTGTTGTTTTCTCACATCAAAATGCCACCAACACATTTGTTTAGAACTGTTTTCCTGATTAAGACATGATGAAAACAATATTATGGATAGAAGCTACGGATTAAAGGGGTCCTATTATGCTCTTTTAGAAAGTCTTGATTTTGTTTTGGGGGTGTACTAGAACAGGCTCTCATACTAGGTTGTTCGAAAAACACATTATTTTTCACATATTTTACATTATTACAACACCTCTCTCCCCAGTCTGGCATGAACGGCTCGAATAGTTCCTGTATCAAATGAAGGCCCGCCTTCTGAAATACTAAATGTGCTGTGATTGGTTAGCTGGGCCAGTGTGTGTTGTGATTGGCAGCACTCGGTGCCTGGTCGGGAAATGTCATGCCCCTTACCATAGACGCCTACGAGCTTCAGTGTAAATATTGCATCAAAATCAAATCAATTTGAGCGTGATTTAAACCGGGATGATTGTAACCACTCTAAGTTTTTATGCTCAAACAGCAACATTACAGACTAACGTTGAAAAAGTGAAAAAGCATAATAGGACCCCTTTAAAACAAAAAAACATCTTATTGATGGATTTGTTTCTTACAAACATGCAGCTGTTCATTTCACAAGACATCAATTGATGGACTGGAGTCATGTGAATTACTTGTGGATTATTGTATGTTATTCTCAGCTGTTTGGACTCTCATTCTGACGGCACCCATTCACTGCAGAGAACCCATTGGTGAGCAAGTGATGTATTAATAAATTTCTCCACATCTGATCCAGTGAACAAACAATCTCATCTACATTTTGGATGACCTGAGGGTGAGTTCATTTTTGGGTGGACTTTTCTTTAGATTTACGTTATTAAAGTAGCTTAAAATAGCTTACCAAGCCTCAAAAGTTGTATTGTACAAGCAGAACTTAAACTGTAATTATCCAAATGAAATGCAACAGTACTGTGTGCTAATGAGTGTTCTCCTCGGGGAGCATCTCTGTTATTGGTGCTGAGTGGGTGGTACAGGCTAATTCCCAGAACAAGACGAGACATCAGTAGTCAAAAACAAGGCTTGTATAGAGGCACAAAATCACTAAACGGGTCTAGGATGTGACAACAATATTGATCCTTTCTGGATTCATCTCTCAAGCTGACATGAGAGAGCTGCTCACTATTTTGGTCTGACGTCTTTCTCAAAAGAAGTTTACTGATTTGGGGTGCTGCACTAAGAACATGGAAAACCTTACTGTGAGTTTCAGATTTTTTGATTTTGAAAGCAAGGCATTAAATGCAATAAGCTTCAAAAGAACTGGGTTTTTTTAGGCACAACGCAAAGCAGAGAGTCTAAAAGGCCACTACCTGTGGTAAAAATCACAGTAACTGATGGAATTGAGTGGGTTATTGCTGTTATAAAACCGCAGCAGTATGGTAAAAGATATATTTAAGTTTATGGTTGCCAACCAACATAGCAGCTTGACACATTAATAGAATGCGACTTTAAAAAAAGCTCAGCTAATAAGAAAGTTAGAGTTGGAACTGTCCGTTTTAGAAATTTTATTATCCAACCGGTGAATTTAGTTGTGCAACCATTTTTGTGTAAACTTTCAATCAATTTTAATGCATTCTTTCTGAATAAAAGTATTAATTTCTTCCCAAAAATTATATATTTGTATGTACTGTATATATAATATATATTCTGAATTTCTGACCCCAAACTTTTGAACAGTATAGGAGAAATAAATGTAAATATCCAGTACTGGACCAGAATTTTATCTGGTTTGCTTCTTGAGGTTATTTCACCCTCGAATGATAGTTTGGTGGGTGATTTTAATTTCTTCTGTGTCCCGTCTCTGTGAGCAGCCAGACAACTGGAGTGAGATTGTGAACAAAAAGCTTCACTTTCCACCGGAGCTGATCCCCGCCATCCAAGAGGGCAACACAGCCTCGGTGGACAGTCTCCTCTCCCTTGGTGATGGGATCATCCGTCAGCTGGACGAGTCTGAGGATCGGTTATGGAGGGAAGCATTGAACCTCTCCATTCGACTGGGCAGTGAAGACATCATGACCTCCCTTCTGCTGGGTGTCAAGTTTGACTTCCGTCAGATCTACGAGGCTCTGCTGGTGGCCGTCGACACCAACCAGCCCAGATTCGTCAAACATCTCCTGGACCGCCTGGATCAGGAGAAAGGCAACAAGATGGACGTTCGTTCTTTCAGCATGGCCATTTTCGACCACTCCATTGACGATTCTTTTCCACTGCATGGTACGGCACGGTACGGCTCGGTACGGTTCACCACGCAGTGGAAAAGCGCCATAAGAAAGAACCAGAATTCAAGGTGAGCTCCGAAAAATTCATTCATTTATAGAAAACATCACAAATAGCAACAAATTCTTTGGAAAAAAAGATGTGTTCGAGTCAATAGTCTGTTTTTCCATTAACTATTAAGAATATGCAGTGCTGGGTAGTAACAAATTACATGTAATCTGGATTACGTAATCAGATTCCAAAAAATGTAAGTACTTTATACTTTTTATGGATTACATGACTACATATTGTTCACACAATGGCAATTTCATGATAATGGTTGGAATATTTTCTCTTTCTTTATGTATACATACATTATATATGTATACGTATATATATATATAACCAGCACTGACAATATGCTACCCATAACTGAGTGTTTTTACTTTTTCTTTGTATTGTCAGTATACTTAATACACTATCTTCATAGTTATCAGCATTTGGTTTTATATGTAAACACATTTAATAATTGATTTGTATCATCACTTTCTTGATGTTTAGCCTCAGTACCTGGAGTTGGAACAGCTGTGTCAGGAGTTCGCAGTGGAGCTGCTGGGAATGTGCCGGAACCAGAGCGAGGTCTCCACCATCCTCAACAGTGCTGACGATGACAGCGAGGATGAAGAACTTAATGAACAGACATTTGAGGAAGGTATCCCCAACCTTGCTCGTCTTCGATTGGCGGTCAACTACAATCAAAAACAGGTACATCATGTTGGTTTAATTGCAGCAACTGATAAATGTGATAAAACAATGTCACTATCTATATTAAGTATTTTCCTCAAAAACAGAAAAAATAAAAATAAATCAATTTCAGTATCAATATTTAAGGCATAGTTCACCCAAAAATGAAAATTAACCCATGATTTACTCACCCTCAAAGCGTCCTAGGTACATATGACTTTCTTCTTTCAGACGAATACAATCGGATTTATATTAAAAAATGTCCTAGCTCTTCCAAGCTTTGTAATGGCAGTGAATGGGTGACATTCAATAGTCCAATAGAACTGAAGTCCAATAAAGTGCATCCATCCATCATAAAAAGTGCTCCACACGGATCCGGGGATGAATAAAGGCCTCGTGAAGCGAAACTATGCATTTTTGTAAGAACAATATCCATATTCAAAACTTTATAAACAGTAATCTCTAGCTTCCGCGTTCCGACGTATGACGTAGGTGTGAGCTCCGGTGAGAAGTGTCTAATACAGAAGCACAGATGAGAGAGCAAAACAAAACACCGGTAACGAATTAGAAGTACAAAACGAGGATTTGTAAAGAAAATTTTCGGAGGATTTCGATATAATTATTTTATTTTTTTTCAGTTAATGATAATAAAACTTAAAATGAAAACAATATAAATACTAGTTCAAAACATCAGTTAAAAACTATAATAGTACCTCAATGATACCAAAATTCCACTGACTAGTTTAATTTATTTTATTTTATTTGAGAGGAAAATACTTAAAGAGATAATTCACCCAAAATTTTAAAATAGCCCATAAATTTCTCACCATCAAGCCATCCTAGGTGTGTATGACTTTCTTCTTTCAGACAAATACAATCAGAGTTACATTAAAAAAAAGTCCTGTCTCTTCCAAGCTTTATAATGGCAGTGAATGGGTGTTATGTATCAATAGTCCAACAGAAGTCCAACAAAGCGCATCCATCCATCATAAAAGTGTCCCACACGGCTCCGCGGGGTGAATAAAGGCTTCCTGAAGCAAATCAATGTGTTTTCTGTAAGAAAAATATCCATATTTAAAACTTTATAAACAGTGGAGTTCAGGTCAGTGTTATATTAGTATCACTGAGATACAATTATATTTTTCATTTTAATTTGATATACCAAGCCAAATCTTAAAAAAAAAAAAAAATAGGTAATTTAAATTAAATAAAACAAAAATAATTAGGTAATTTAAATGAAATAAAATTAAAATAGTAAAAAAAAAATAAAAAAAAAAAAAACACTAAAATGCTATGTCTGGTTAAACTACCCAGTGGCGTTCAGGTCTCTTATTTTAGTATCATTGAGATATTGATTTCGATTTCATTATCATTTACTTTAATAGTTATTATTTATATAGTATAAGTTTTAGTAATTTTGTTGAGGTTTTGTTATTTTTTTATTTATTGATTTATTACTTTTTTTTTAATATGTCTACCTAGTTTTTATTCATTTTTTATTTCAGTTTTAGTTTTAGTACATCAAGTTAAAATATGTAAGAATAAGTATTGTTGCCTTGGCAACTATATGTAATAAAATGTTTAAGTTAGTTTTATATTTAATTGAATTGAATTTCAGTTAATGTTTATTTTATTTAACTTTTTTATAATTTTAGTTAACTATAATAACCCTGGTTGAGGTAACACACTTTAAAGACGTTTATAATGTTATAAAATATTTCTGTTTTAAATAAATGCTGTTCTTTTGAACTTTTTAATCACTGAAAAAAAGTATCACGCAACATTAAGCAGCACAACTGTTCAACATTGATAATAATAAGAAATGTTTCTTGAGCAGCAATTCAGCATTGTAGAGTGATTTCTGAAGGATCATGTGACACTGAAGACTGGAGTAATGATGCTGAAAATTCAGCTTTGCATTTCAGAAATAAATTACATTTTAAATTACATTCAAACAGAAGACTATTATTTTAAATTGTAATAATATTTCACAATATTATTGTTTTACTGTGTTTTGGTCAAATAAATGCAGCCTCCATGAGCATAAGCCACTACTTTCAAAAACATTACATTTTTAAACACATTACTTATGTTCATGCTGTCTCTTCCTCTCAGGATGACGCAGATGTCGAGTGGAAGTTTGCTCGTTCTAAGCTCTACCTCAGTTACTTCAGGGAGGGTCTCACTATGCCAGTTCCCTTTAATATCATCCCATCTCCAAAGGCTCTCTTCTATACCTTGAGGTAAGATAACCTGACAAGCAATGCTAGGAGCTACCTCTTATGCAGACTATGTGAACTGACGATCATTTATGACCAGATGTAACCTTCCTGTTCCTCCCTGTTTTGTGTAGAAGCATCTGCCAAAAGATTTGCTGTTGCTGTAACAAGAAAGCCCCAGAGTATCCTCCCATCGCATCTTTGGTGAGTATCTGAGGGATTTCTATCTCTAGATCCTCCATGATTCTTAAATTTGGCTGAGGAGGTGTTTTTCATATTTTTTTAGTCTAGCAATACTCTGAATAGCAGCGGAGGTCAAGGTGAGGGCAGAGTGCCATACCGCCTGCAGGTGACCAAAGCTCTAGTGCACCGCTACATCGAAGCCGCATGCAGAGAGTTTGAAGAGAGCAAGCATAAAGGTAGGTCATCTTTTGGGCATCAAGTAATGATCCAAAAAGCATGCAGTATTTCAGTTATTAAAAAAGCCATAATAGTGACACTTGTGTGATAGTATGCTGTTCTGAACATTGCCATTGTTTTCGCTACTAACTGCTGCTGTTGTGATGTTCAGATGTTGGGAACAGAATCACTGAGCTGAATAAAGTTGTCGGCCGACTGCACTCCGAGATGCAGGAGTTTCACCAGAAGCTGCAGTGGCGGCCCAAAAGCGAGCCGGACCAGGCCAGCATCCTGGGCAAATACATCATGGGCGCAAGGAACAATTTCCGTGACTTTGATAAGAATGAGGCCATGGGGTGCGAAAACACAGGTCTGCCCATCAGTATGCATCCCGCTGAGGAGGAGGGCGACGAGAGGGAAGGAGAGCTCAAAGCAGGAGGGATCGCTCAGAGGAGAGGGAGGAGCCCAAGTCCGAGGGCCCTGTGGAGCTCGTCCCAGGAGAAGAAACTTCTTTTGAGACTGCTTGCACTGCTGATGTGTGAGAAACAAACACTGCAGTGTCGCAGCGCACAGCCATTCCCTGAAAAATACCTAGTCACAAGTTTCTAGATACATTCATAGCACTTTGAATTACTGAGAAATACATTTTGACATACTGTAGTTGTTTCATATGTAATTTGTATCATAATTGATATCTAAAATACAATGTCTCATAAAACAGATAAATCCATTTAATGAGGTTTAGATGATGCCATAAACATATTTTCTGAGTGCTCTGTTTACTTGTGGACATTTTCACAATGAATGTGAAAGATAATAACCTTAAATGAAAATGACCACACACAAAAAATTATATATAACTTATTTTCACAAAATAAAACACCAAAATTAACAAAGCACATACTATTTTTGATGAAGTACGGCACGGTGTTATATTATTATTATTAATGATGAAAAAATAAACTTTCCATGAATAGGATATTTTTTTTGTTTTTGAAACAAGTCTAATATTGTGAAATATTATTACAATTTAAAGTATCTGTTTTTAATTTGAATATATTTTAAAATGTAATTTATTCCTGAATTTAAATGATGATTTCTTTTAGCAGCCATTTCTACTGTATTCAGTGTCACATGATCCATCAGAAATCATTCTAATATACAGAAATCACATCAAATATGATTTTCTGCTCCAAAAAAAGTTAAAACAGCTGTGCTAAATATTTTTGTGCAAGCCATTTTTTTTCAGGTTTCAGTTTTTTTTTTCAGGTTTATTGAATAATCAAAACAAATAGAACAATATTTATTTGAAATAGAGATCATTTGTAAATGCCTTTGTAACGGAGGCCAAGAGACTAGAGAGACTAGCGACTGACGCTAAAGGCTGCAGTCTTTAGCCTCCTTGTTAGTGCGTCCGCCTCCCATGCCGGAGACCCGGGTTCGAGACCCACTCGGAGTGAGAACGAGGTGTGGCGGTGAGGACCCGGGAGAGGCAGATTACACCGGTCACACGTGGTGCCGTGACCCGGATGGTAGTGAGGTTTAGGGGGGTGGTGAGTGTAACGGAGGCCAGCGAATAAGTGCTGTGCAGGTAAACCTCACTCCCCTGATCTAAAGAGATGCGCTAGAGGCTGCAGTCTTTAGCCTCCTTGTTAGTGCGTCCGGAGACCCACTCGGAGCGAGAACGAGGTGTGGCGGTGAGGACCCGGGAGAGGCAGATTACACCGGTCACACCTTTACTGTCAGTTTTAATCATGTACTTTCACTACATAACTAATATTAAATATTAATTTATTTAAAAATCTTACTGATCCCAAACTTTCAGTTTGGGATCAGTAAGATCCCAATTAGTAAGATCCCTATTAGATCTATTAAATAAACTAGTATCTTACTTAAAATTAATGTTTGAAAAGTTGCTAGTTCACAT
>NW_015539920.1:389952-409104 GCF_001515605.1 Sinocyclocheilus anshuiensis
GCTGCAGTCTTTAGCCTCCTTGTTAGTGCGTCTGCCTCCCATGCCGGAGACACACTCGAAACAAGAACGAGGTGTGGCGGTGAGGACCCGGGAGAGGCAGATTACACCGGTCACACGTGGTGCCGTGACCCGGATGGTAGTGAGGTTTAGGGGGGTGGTGAGTGTAACGGAGGCCAGCGAATAAGTGCTGTGCAGGTAAACCTCACTCCCCTGATCTAAAGAGATGCGCTAGAGGCTGCAGTCTTTAGCCTCCTTGTTAGTGCGTCCGGAGACCCACTCGGAGCGAGAACGAGGTGTGGCGGTGAGGACCCGGGAGAGGCAGATTACACCGGTCACACCTTTACTGTCAGTTTTAATCATGTACTTTCACTAAATAACTAATATTAAATATTAATTTATTTAAAAATCTTACTGATCCCAAACTTTCAGTTTGGGATCAGTAAGATCCCAATTAGTAAGATCCCTATTAGATCTATTAAATAAACTAGTATCTTACTTAAAATTAATGTTTGAAAAGTTGCTAGTTCACATCAAATGTCTGTTTTCCTCCCTTTAAATTCCGATACAATCTTAATGTAAAAAAAAAAAGTTAACAAAAGTATACTTCAAAACAACTATAAACTATTAGATCTATTAAATAAACTAGTATCATACTTAAAATTAATGTTTGAAAAGTTGCTAGTTCACATTAAATGTCTGTTTTCCTCCCTTTAAATTCCGATACAATCTTAATGTAAAAAAAAAAAAGAAGTGATCAAACAAATATATTTTTAAAAACGTTTGGAAAAGTTCATCATAACTACCGTGCAAAGCAACATTTGCTAATGCAAAATAATAATAATAAAGCTAACATTTAGTTTGAATTCCTGGGATGGATGAAAAACATACTTGAAAGGCTAAGCACCTCCTTTCACTTACTTTGACTTACACATCAGACTTGCAAGCCCTATTTTGTACTGAAAGTCCCAAATATCTCAAACTCCTCTGGTGCCTTTTAAAGTCATAAACATCATCTAAAGTTCAGCAATTATATATAAAAGCCAGCCGGGGAGAAAGACAGCTCAGAGGCAATTTTTCACTATGACTGAAGACTTTAAAAACTTGTTTCTTTAGCTATTACATTGATTGAATGGTGTGCCTAGTCCAACATATTCCCTGAACAATTTAGAAAAACTATTTAATAAAATATCTTTACATTAGGTATATTGTAAGTTAGCCCAAGCGCACAAACAAAATGCATAAATCATGACGAGGCACCAGAATGGGGGTCTCACAGAAAGCATCACATTATTTGAATGTAAACGCAGTAAGATTACCGTCCCCTGATGATTGGACACTTGACACAGTGGGGTGCACTCCCTCTGTCTGAGGATTAGTCTGCTTTTGGTATTTTAATTAAGCATGAGCTGCGGTGTGTGTTCCCGGGGCCCCGGTGTGGCCATGGGCACATCACACCTGCTGTTTGCATCAGTCTGCACAGAAGCCTGGGGAGTCCTCGCACTCTTTCATTAGACACAGGCAGAATGGCCCTGCTGGGACACCGTACCTCCAAGAGAGGGAAAAATTAGTTTGCCTTGAGACACCGAAGTGGTACAGCCAGAACTCTCAGAAGAAATTACACGTCAGAAACAAGAAGCCGGAAACAGGAATTAAATGTAAAAATATTACTTTATTCAGAACTGTTTATTTTACTTGTCATTTTTTGAAACGCTAATGATTTAAGTGACAAAAATGAGAGAGAAAAACATCTTAAAATGTAACCATTTTAAAAGTACTTGTAGAAAAAGGATCGAAATTCACTCACATTATTTAGTTTAAAGGGATAGTTCACCAAAAAGAAACAAAAATTCTGTCGTCATTTGCTCACCCTCAAGTTGTTCCAGACCTGTATGAGCTTCTTTTTGTTGAACACAAAAGAAGATATTTTGAAGGATGTTGGCAACAGCAGTTGACAGTTGCCATTGACTTCCATAGTATTTGTTTACATGGTAGTCAATGGCTACCATCAACTGATTTGTTACCAACATTCTTCAAAATACCTTCTTTTATGTTCAACAGGAGAAAGAAACTCATACAGGTTTGGAACAACTTGATGGTGAGCAAATGACAGGATTTTCATTTTTGGGTGAACTATCCCTTCCACCTGAATAGAAATTGAATGTATTTTGCTTTATTTTAAAAGAATTATGTAGTTAAATGTTATGTGCTTCTTTTACATGAAATTTCAAGTTATACTTGATTTTGTATATCTTAGCACAAAAATTAGGGTTAAAAATTATTCCTATTAAAAACAGTAAACAAAGGCTTTACATGGAGGAAAACCATATACAATACTGGGAATTGTTTAAAAAATAATTAAGTTATGAAGTAGTTAAAGTTATGTGGTAGATTTCTTTATGATTCCTCCTCGGGTTTGGCTGGAAGCAGATGTTTGGGATGTTTCGTGGAGTGGCATTGTCCTCCATTTAATTAGTCTGAATACAAACGAGTAGTGCGGTCAAGCGATTAATCGCAATTAATCGTTTATATACAAGTTTTTGTTTATATAAAATATGCGTGTGTTCTGTGTATATTTATTATGTATATATAAATACAAAAAAAAAAACGTTTATTTTGGATGCGATTAATCACGATTAATCGTTTGACAGCACTACAAAATACAGAGTTCCAACTGCTGCCGAAACTGTGGCAATGAGATACAGGAACAGAGAAAACATCTGCTTGTGAAAATGTGTCCCTCATTATTAGACAGTCCCAGAGACAAATCATTATTATGTTAACACAGTAACCACAGGAGCTTCCCCATGAGGCGATCATGCAATTATACACTATTAAACAAATTAAACAACAAGGAGTTAATTTAGGCTGTTTTTTTTCTTTTTTTCTTTTTTGTTGTTGACTGACTTGCTTGCTTGCTTTATAATTACATTAAATTGTCCATGCTACAGTACGCTTTTGGTCCAGAAATCCAAAAGTCAATATTTCTACTTTAAAGACAAAAATAAACTGACCTTTATGGCAGTATCCTGATGTAGTTGTAAAGATTGCAGGTGTGCGCTGAACAGTGCCAGTGTGCAGGGCAGGTAGGCATCAGTGCTATTGGTCTCTCCACATCTACGGAAAAGGGGGAGAAAAAGAGCCATGCTGTAATAGGTTGTTAGAACAGTACAACTGAGCCATCTGAAGTGGATAATGGCAGTCTGAATGTTTCATGATTGTGGTGTTGTCTTACCTTTGGTACAGGGTGCTGAGAAGCTTCTGTCTGTCTGTCAAGTGAAGGTGGAGCAAACTGAGCTCAGAAAGCACACCGAACGGCAGAGACTCTCCATTTTGGACAAGCAGGCCAAGATTATACCAACCCTGAGGAGACAGGAAATCAAATCTGAATTCATTGAAATTAAAAAAACAAAACAATAATACAAAAATAAATAAAAAAGACAAAGAAAAACGAAATAAAATAAATTAAAATCCTATTAGAACAAATGCAAATTGTCCATTAGAACAAAATATCGCTTGTAGAAAAATCACAAATAAAACATTCAAATACTTGTTAGAACAAATAAAAATAAACAAGCAAATCTTTTAGAACAAACACAGCTTGCTAGAAGAAATAAAAGTTTGTTTTAGCAAACAAAAGAGCTTTAAAGAACAAATTAACTACACCGTTTTTAAAAGAAACAAATATCACTTGTTAGAACAAATAAACAGAAACAAACAAAAACTAACAAACTAAGACAAAGCTTGTTAGAACAAAAACAAATAAATATAGCTTGTCAGAATAACTAAACAAATAAACAAACATACATTGTTCAACAAACAAATAAATGACTTAGCTTATGTTTAATTTTTTTTTCAAATAATGACTTGAGATTACTCATTTATTAAATAATTACGATTCCTGATCATTCAAAGTTAGACTTCAGTCCATCTGTTTGCTTGTACATCTCTGCTGCATCAAAAAACTCTTTTGTGCCCAAAGCCTGTTCACCATAGAACAGATCTCCCATTCTGATCAAAGCTGAGAGGGAAACAGACATCCATCACCACATGCAGAGACTCCAGCTTAAGCTACAGGGAGCTTGAGAAAGAGCACACGTACTGATGCAGGACATCGAGTCAAACCTCAGGTGCCCTTCATGACGAGCATTTCAGTTGACTATGAAGATATATGACTGCCACTCTGTATCCCACATTAAATTACATTAATGTTATATTCTACTGCAGCATTTGTCAACCTTTTCAGATGTAATATAAAAGATTAGACCCTAACATGAAAATCGAAAATTTTAAACTAGAAGTAAATAAAATGAAAAAAAATAATACAAATACAAATATAAAAATAAATAAAAAAATTAATTAATTGCTTTTCCCATTCAATTCATAAAAATATGTATTTGAAAAAAAATAAAATAAACAAAAATACTTTCCTATAAAGTTCTTTACATTTTATATTTGTTATAACTTTTTTATTTAAAAAAGGGATATACAATAAATTTTTTACTACCATTTTAATTCATATTTTAGTCTTAGATTTGTTGAAATTACCGTACGGAGCCGGATCTTGAGCCTTTATCGACATGTTATAGTATCTTAACATGTCACCAGCGCTGGATCCAAAGAGATATAAAATATCTGTCAAAGCCAATCGAGTGAACATGTTCATCTGAATCTAAAGCACGTGTTTAGAATGGACTCACACAGGTATGCCACATTAAACTGAGCTGCTTCAAATCCACTCTCTGCAGCACTCAGATAATAAATCAAAGACATGATCCTGCAACAATGAGAGAGAGAGAGAGAGAGAGAGAGGACAAAATTTTGCAACATCCTTTTATAATGTAAATGAAATCTAAAAGGACATTCATGTTGTAATTTAATATTATGAGAATTCTAGATTAATATAACTCTGTGGCCACTCAAACTGAAAGGTTTACCAGTCTCCTTTGAAATAGGCATTCAGTCCGTTCCTCAAGACTGTTCCCAGATATCCTTGGCCGAGAATCCCATGAATCCAAATATCAGCCAGCTCAATGCCACCATGTAAGTGTCCTCTCTGGGCTGACTTTAAATAGTACTTATATGCCTTAAACTGATGAACAAGCAAAGTCATAGTTAAAGAAACTCTTTATTAGGTTAATAAGAGGTTTAAAGCACATAAGCATGTGAGTGTTTACCTGGTCGGCAGGTTGTCCAGGATTGAGGCCCTGAGAGTAGAAAACTCCCAGATTCATGGCAGCTTCAGGGTGCCGCCACAGAAGAAATACTGAATCTTTTTAACAACTAGGGGATTTTGGATAGCAGGGGCATCATGCCCATTTACACTAAGTGAACATGTGCACACTCAGATTTTTGAACCAAATACGATAAGTTGCATGATGCTCGTGAAGGGTTGATAAAGCTTGGTTTTATATCTACATAAAAAAACTTTAAATAGTACTTATATGCCTTAAACTGATGAACAAGCAAAGTCATAGTTAAAGAAACTCTTTATTAGGTTAATAAGAGGTTTAAAGCACATAAGCATGTGAGTGTTTACCTGGTCGGCAGGTTGTCCAGGATTGAGGCCCTGAGAGTAGAAAACTCCCAGATTCATGGCAGCTTCAGGGTGCCCTTTGTCATCAGCTTCTTCCCACAGATGTACGGCCTTCTCGTAATCCTTCTCATACTGCTCATAGTACCAGCCCAGAGCAGTGACAGCGGGAACGGACCCCTGCGGGATGTAAAAATCACTTACAGGTCGTGGATTGAGTGGAAAACAGTCAATATGTAAGTAAAAACAATGAAATAGATGAGCATCCACTAAATCAGTTACATAAATTAACAGCGTTTGCACTTGCATTCAATAATCAAACTATGTTTATTTGTTACCTCATAAGTATTAAAGCCAAAATACTTCAAGATGAGAGGTAATTAACAAAAATAAACCATAAACAATCATATACACGAGGACTGAACTAGAGGTGTTCAGTCTCTAAAAATCCACAAATATTACCATCCACATATGAGAAATCTAGTCATAAAAATTTAAAAGGCAACTATATATGTATAAAGACCTTTATTATGTAAAATATTATTTAAAACAAACCCCCTAACACAACCTTCCAGCCCTTACCCCAGTTTAAAAACCCCTGGTTTTAAACAAATATTTATGCAAAACTTGCTAGATGTACCTGATCTATTGCTTTCTTCGGGAATATCACAGCTCTCTGAACATCTTTTGGAATTCCTTGGCCCTGTTAATACAAGATAATATGATCTTTAATATGATTGATCTCCTCTAACCTTTCTCTTAAGCAATATTCACTTCAAATGCTTTGCAAGACTGCCCTCTGCTGGCCACATCAGATATTCTTTATTAACCATGGCACAATGAAACATCAGAATCAATGATTCAGGATTGCATATAAGAGCAAAGACACAAAGGATCCTGACCGTAAGGAGCACAATGGCGTAGTTGTACATGGACACAGGGTCATGGAGTTTGTTGGCCCCTCTCTCATAGTGTTTCACTGCTGTCTGAATGTCTGGAGACACTCCTTGCTGACCCCAGAATAACATACGTCCCATTGCTTGCTAAAGAAAAATGTATAATTAAATAAAACTACCATTTAAAAATTTGGGGTCAGAAATATTAATCAGCACAACTGTTTTCAACATTAATACACATCATAAGAAATACTTATTTTGCGACAAAATCAGCATAGAATGATTTCTGTAAATAAATTACATTTTAAAATATATTAAAATGGAAAACTGTTATTTTTGAACTGTAATATTTAATTCTATCACAACTTAATATATTAGTACAGTGGAATAACATAAAAATTGAACATTCTGTGCATTTTATTTATTTATTTTTTTTGCTGGATGCGAGTTTTAGTACCTCGGCTTCAGCCACTCCACTTCTAGCCTGCAGCTTTGGCCAGTGAAACAGATCATCATTTTCATTGGTTTGGGCCTTAACGTATTAACTCAACAAAAGTCTGCGGAGAAGATGAAATGTTATTCAGACAGCCGTTGAAATTGCTTTGAACAACAAATCATTAAATTTAAGGGTTACATGTAAGAGTTTTTATGCGAATTTAATTTCATAATGACCTTCAATAGGTCTTAAATTTGATACCAAATTAGCTGTAAAGGAAATGCAGCACATTCAGACAAAAAGACATTTTCAATGTTTTGCTGTGTCTCAAAGCCTCATTTGTATCTCTAAATCCTGTATTAAAACTGGAAACTGAAATTGTATTTATCCCCTATAAATGCAGGATGAAGTTTACAGAGCCTCTAATGGGACTTGGTGATGGAAAAAATGAGATGGGAGGAAAATGCTTTTGCATTCTCAAGACTGGAGCCATCCGGTTATGTTCATTTTTGATATTACAGGAGGAAGGTGAATCTTAGCCTGTGAAGACGTAAAATATCACTATGCTTAGTCCGAATTTATATTGAGCAATGCCAAAACCATAGGATTGATTCCCAGTGAATGCATATACTAAATATAAATTTATAATAACACAATATTACAAAATCCTACCGTATCCTTCCTGGTCAGCTGGGAGCCCCTGTATACGATAGTATGTAGCTGGTCCATAATATCCTTCAATGCCTCGTATGAATTTACCTCCACCATTCACAAAATAGCCATGTGTGTCATCCAACATGACGTTCTTGCCAAATCTGCCCAAAACAGCAGTGCTTTCTTAAAGCAACGATAGTGACATTTACGTTTTACTGCTTTAAATGAAGATTCTTACATGTGCTCAGCTGTGCTAACAAATTTCTGCTGTCCTTCCATACATGCAATAGAAATTTTCACCTACAGGAGAGGGAAATATGAGAACATGAGTTTCAAAACTGGATCAATTTGCACTAGAACATTGAATAAAACTACAGAAGTGTATGCATATTATTGTAACTGAGCATTTCCCTTAGCCACAAATTATATGGGCAAAAGTCTGTGCTGCCAAATATTGCATCTCATTTGCCAACAAGCCAGGCCACTTCTGTGCTCAAATGCAATATTTATCAGACATTTTGTTTAGGCCCACTTTAAACCAAATAAATATTTACATGCATACAGAAATATGTTTTCATTTCAACATGTTCTGGAATAAATGCTGCATTATATTTGAAAAAATGCCGTAGCTATATTCTTTTTTCATATGCATAAAATACGATTATTTTTTTTAAATATACTACCCACTTGGATTTTTAAAATTATTACAAATAAATAAATAAACAACAAAGTTTGGCTCCAGTTTCATTCTCATGCTGCTTTCCACAATTTCTCATTGTAAATGCGCCTTTATTTATTTGCTAACATTTTCTCATACATATCTACATTATAAATCCATTGGAGCCTATGGGATGTCTCAAACTGTAAGTTTCTTTAAAAATAAGCACGTTCTAAAACTCCCAATCTGAGAACCAAACCTGTGGCCTTTGTGCACCAACCTATCATGCAATGATATGAGATCATTAAACATGTATGAGTCCAAATACTAGTCTCTCTCACCACACGCCCCAGAATCTCCAGGCTGATATGACACCACTGATAAAGAGGAACCTTAAAAGGTGAAAGGAATGCTGATGAGTGACCGGTGTTCTGACGATTTGTGCTACCCTGTCAGATTTTGCTACCTCCCATTAAAACAGATGGTAGCATAATTCAATAGCGAAAAGTGCTACCTATCAGATTTTGCTTCCAGCATGATATTAATAAGGTGTGAGGCTTTATTAACATGTACACCTACCCCAACCCTAAACCTACCCTTACAGTAGGATAAATACAGTGTTGGTAGCATAATCTGATAGGTATCATTATTTGTCAGAACACCAGAACTCCATGCACCTGGGCATGAATCTTACCTGAACGAATTGGACAAAAGTGAATTCTGTAAGTGATAAAAAACAGAAATGAGTGAAAGTGGTCTGAGCGGTTCACAGCCTTACCAGTGTCAGTGAGGAATATTGTAGGAGTGGCATAATTATTTTCAGCGTCAATATTGTGGAGCAGAAGTCCACACAAATGGTTACTGCAAGGTTTCTCCACCAAAACCCAAAACGAAATAGCAAAGTCCAAACCATGAATCAAAGTTATTCTGTGATTTAAAATAAGCTTTGCTGCCAAATAAGTACAAATGCAGAAGCTCTCACCAGGGATAATAGATGGATTTGACTCTCAGCCCTTCCAAAACTTCCTTTCTGAATGGCTGGAGGGTTTTGATGATGCTGTAACATTCACCAGTAGAAGCATAAATTGTGGAAAGAAGCGATGCCACCTCTTAAAAGAACAGAGTGAAAACTTGTGAGAAAAATGTAGGCCTATTACATGCACTTTTTATGATTAAACTTGCAAATAAAAACACCCAAAAAAGGCAATCATTGTATTGTATTGCAATTTTACTTGTTGCACCACAGCCGCATCAAGGACCGTTGCAGAGCAGGATTTCATGTGATCAAATGCCAAAGCAGCCACCCAAGCACGCCAACAGGCCCGGAATAACATCCTGTTTGAGCTGCAGGTGTAAGTGTTTAAGCAAACAGAACGGAGGAGTTTAACGCAAATCTTGCATAGCTCATGAATAATTACTCTCAGGTTAAGCGCTGTATAAGATGCTGGACAACTGCAATTAGCATTGGAATGTACAAGTGAGGCTTCAAGTACATGTGTAATATATTAATAAACACCCAATGCAGTTTTAAAATTATGCTATAACTGTGCCCTGCGCAGATATGCCAATGAATGCTGTGCATTTCAGAATTAGCTCAGTTTCAAGTTATTTTTTATTAAATTAGCCACACCCACAGGAAGTTGAATTGGAATAACAGCAAGTGGCATTGAAATTCAGTAGGTAACAGCATTCTGGGTAATAAAGTGTTTCTACACGTGTCCCCCTATTCATATAAATACATAAATAATGTACATATTTACATATGTGACATTGCAAACAGATCTATCTACCGATCGATGGATTGAGATAGATAGATAGTATAAAATTTTGAGGGGCTACTGCATATGTTAATAGGGAAAAAACAATATGGAATAATGGAAATCTCAGTCTTTTAAAACCATTTTTATTGCTTTCATGCAGGAGTGCCATAGAATTTGAAGACTACAGTTTTGAACATTACAGAAGATGCAAAATTATATTTTTTACTTTGTCTCTCCACCTCTCTGTACAGTATAGGCATAAATAGCTAAAATGGAGAAGTGAACAGGAATATCTAAATGGGGAACAGAGTCTAAAACAGCTCCCATCTCTCCCCTGTCCATGTTTGAGAACTGGTGTTGAGAACATGCATCAACACAGTGACGTGCAGTTTACTGGACTGGACTGACGCGCGCACACTGACAAGAGCTTCGTGCAAAAGAGGTACAGATGAAACAAATACATCTGCACAGTTGTATACCTGTTAAAGACTGACTGGTTGATATACATTTGGATGTGGTCTTGTACCATCTTTCACAAAAGAAATTATAGAAACAGGCGATGTTTCGTGCAGCGCTGCTTTGGTTTGCCTCCAGGTATACGTTGGACCTTCAAAGCCTGTGGGTAAAAACTATAAAAATGCATAGTGACATCCCTCACCAAGCCTTTTGATTCTTAATCCCCTCTCTTTTCAGAAAGTGTGCTTGTAATTTTCAGTGCTCTGGGATAAAAGACATGTATCTTAGTGAACATCATGTAAACCATAAGAAGACGAGAGACTGGTCTCCACTTCCTCTGAAAATGCAGTGGTAAAATCCATCTGCCCGAACATCTGACCATTTAAAGGCAAGTCACTCCATTATAACAGCAATTGCGTGTGGCCTTAAAATTATATAAAAGAGCACCTGAAATCTAGGATTTTAATTTTTGTGGGTCAAAGGAATATGACCTAATTCAGCAGAACAGAATATATCCAATCTCTCTTTCAAACATGTCAGAAGTAGTAAATGTAGACACCCCACCCTTCCACCACAATTTGGACAATCTGCACCTCTATAGAAAACCTATTTAAGATCAGATCTCAGATCAGTGGTCTAACAAAACTGAAATATAACCTTCGGGAAGTATATACATTTTCTAGACGGTGACTTTAGTTTGGCACTTTGAAGATGGCAAGATCTGCTAAAGCTGTAATTACTCTGTGTAATTTGAACAAATTAAGGTATGCATTCACCTTACATTTTATTTCTTGTGTTTTCTTGGGAACTTGTTTGGATGATGTCATTAGAAACAGTCAGCGAACAGGGCATGGTTAAGCGTAAATGCTCAAAAAACATTAATGTGCATGTTCATAAACCACCTTGTATTTTCTAAATGATTTGGAATTATCGACAATGATCAATTATTCTAATCGCGTAATTCTTCACCATACTAGAAATCCCTGAAACCTTAGAGATACGTTCAGTGTCTTGGTTTGTGTAAATTCCAGCATATTCTAAATTTTCTTTACAAAACCGACACATCAACATTTAGAAATAGTGCAACATATTTTAGGGGAGTTTCACACTGATAGTTCAGCCCTTTTACAGTTTCTCTGACCATTGACAAACACTTATCGAAGAGTACCATTAAACGTTCAGCTGACAATTCATTTTAACTTGAAAGACAAAGGAGTGTGCAGATAGAAACGAAAGAAACAGGCTGTTTCGCGTTTTAAGCAAAGGGGAACAAGAACCAAGCAAACATCTAGGAGCATTCAAAGTTCAATCAAACAAAGGCGAAGACATGCAAACTGATACGGATTATACAAGGAAAGAAAAGTCCATCAGAGGGAAGATTCCTTTGAAAGTCTGGCACTGTCTCCTGCTGAATAAGTAATGTGTTCCCAAAAAATAGTCCATCCCATTCCCACCCTCCCCCAAAATCATGCTTGTTCCCAAGTGTTCCTCTGAAAAAGCAAACATTTCTATAAAGACCTCGGAAAGGTGTCTGGTGGTGCCGTAACTTCTGACCAGAAGGGGGAAAAAAATAAACATTTATATTAACAACACGACAAAAAGAACTGTAAGGGGAAAACAAAACAGTTGTCTTATTTCTTCTGTTTTTTGAAGATCTTGAAGGTATGTTTCTTGCGACTGGCAGCAGAGTCAGTGTCTTCACCTGTGGAGCCACTGTCCTCCTCTAGGGGGCTCTTTTTCGAGGAGATCTGGGGTATGCGGTTTCCGGCCTTCCCCCCAGTCAGTCCAGTCGGGGACGGCGTATCGGGTTCAGTGGAGTTTGGGCTTAAGGAGCGTGAGGATTCCGACATGGACATCACCGCTTGGGAGCCGTGGATCTCGCTCATACTGGCGGATTTCTCTATGCCATACACCTTCTTCATTAATATGGGACTATCAGAACCTCCATCGGGAGATGCCCCCCCATCGTGAACTCTGTTGCCTCCGTTGTGGGTGTGGGAGTGAGCTCCCTCTTCAGAGCGTGAATGGGGGCCATGCAGGAGCGAAGTGGGCTTCACAGGGAAGCCTTTGGAACTGTAGGACAGGCGTAGCTGCTCGCCAGTCTGGGATATACACAAGGAGGAATCAGAGTCGGAGCGATTCAAGTCCCTGTGAATGAAAATAGAGAAATTAGCATCAAGAAATGAGTGAGATAGCAGACTAATCCTAAATAACCAAGACAACATGCTGGCTATATGTAAGGCGACACTGCATTTACTGCTACCTGAACTTCGAGTTAAGCCCGCAATAAAAGCAACATTTCCAACCTTCCAATGTTGTCTAAACTGAAGCACAACATGCCAAGGCTTAACGACTCAGTGCTAGAAAAGTACAAGCTAACAGAGCAGGGGTGTCCAAGTCTGCTCCTGCTTTCAAGCAGATGTACTGGTGCATGTTGGACCTAAACTCTACAAGAAGGTGGTCCTCCAGGAACAGGATTGGACAGCCCTGATATAGGGTTGTGGCTAGAAGGGATACAGCTATGGCAGGAAGTGATGCAAAATCTCACCATAAAATAAATTAAATTTGCCACCTATCACATTGTTTTATTAACATCTACACCTACCCAAACCCTAAACCTACCCTTACAATAATGCAAATACAGTAATTGTTGTTCAGCATGATAAAAATGATGCAATATCGATGTGCGCATGCCCAGTAAGCCCTGGTGCCCGTAGCTGTATCCCTTCTAGCCTCAACCCTAACATAGAGACACCCAACATCAAGGGTGTCCAGTCCTGCTCCTGGAAGGCCACTGTCCTGCAGAGTTTAGCACCAATCCCAAATAAGCACACGTGAACAAGCTAATCAAGGTCTTCAGCACTTTTAGAAACTTCCAGGCAGGTGCATTGGGGTAAGTTCAAGCTAACTAAGACTCTTCAAGTCCAAGTCCAAATCCAGTCCCAGTTTAATTAAAGTTGAAAGTAAAGTCTGCAGGACCCTGGCACTCCAGGACTGGAGTTGAAGAGCCCTGAGCTACACTCTGCAGGATGTTAGCCACCCCTGCACAACATGGTCAATTCAGGCATGCAGGTGTGAGAATTGGTTCAAAGTAGGGGACAAACATTGCAAAAACAGATTAAGCAACGAGGTAGAACGTCACAGGAAGTTGCACAGCCAAGTTGCAAGTCACAGTGTCATGAACTGTAGTGAGTATAGCCAATTACAGCAACAAACCCCACAAGTAGTGGTTCACCAGAAAGTGTGAAAGTGGTCCTGTTAAATGTTTTGGACTAAATGCCAGGATCATGCCAGGTGAGAAGCACAAATCAAGCACAACAGAATGAAGTGATACCCATCGCTGCCGCAATGGCGGGGGCGCTCTGGGCTGGCATCATAGGGGAGGTCTGGGATGGTGTCCATAGGCAGGAAATGTGAAGAGTGATAGTGGGATGCATGAGGGACAGTAGCGACGGAAGAGCAGTGGGGAGCGTGGGATGAGGCAGCGGAGTAGATAGCAGGATGAGACACTGCTGAGGAAAGAGGAGGCAGTCCCAGAGAGTCAAACTGCCCAAAGGATTGGCTGCGTGCCTGGCGTAGCACCGTCCTAGACCTGGACGAGTACAAGCTACCCTCCCCTTCCTGCCCACCAAGTGCGAGGCAACTCTCTACCAACCTCTGCGAACCCAGGGACAGCTGCGGGTCAATGTGCCGTTGTCGGAGTGACATCATACTGGGAGCTGTAGGGGCACAAAACAATAAGGTCACTCAGAGAAATTACTCAAAGCATGCAGACACTGTAATAACATTGGGTGATGGGTGGCAAACTGGAAAAGGTGAAACAGGAAACTTTGAGACTAAGGTGCGAAGAAGGAAAAATGTACATGTGTACAGTCTCAGTGGCTTTTCTCAAAAATAGACACAATAACTAAGTCGTGGAGCAGTTTGGACCCTAACCATCCCTTTAATGCATTTCTTCTCATCACATTTCCTGTTTCTATCCATCAGGAATTGATTGGATCGTGAAAAACAAAAGGGATTGGTGATGTCAGTTGATAAGGAAAATCATATCAGGTGATTACTATATTTTGATTAAATATCTTAATACTTCTACTTTATACTTAACTCTAATTGTTTATGATAAGACCAGGAATGTGTGCTAAGGAAGTAAAAAAAGGTCTATTTTAATTTGATATTGACTCCAAGCTTATTAAGTTGCACAAAACGTAAAACAGTATCATGTAAGGATCGACTTGCAAGTCTGAACTTAACTGTGATAAACAGATTAGAAAACAATACAAGCTAAGAGAGGTCATGCATTTCAGAGTAAACCATTTCACAGCTGTGGACAAGAACAAGATTGAGATGTGTAGACTCGGAGTGTTTCTTTCGGTTCAGTTTCCCTTTGTAGTAGCTAGGGTTATGGGCAGCATATGGCTTTAAAGGAGAGAGGTTCAGGAAAACAAGAGGAAGTAAGAGGAGTGGTTGGAGTGAAGGGCATGGTAGTTTAGCCCACCAGAGTACTTCCAAAATGACTGGCAATCCAAATTCAATAACCAGAGATCACTTGCTCGGCAGCCCATTTGCCACGCTGCATCTGGAGGGGGCAAGGGCAAGGGTAGGGGTGCAACTGTTAATAACTGTACTACTAAGACAGTGCTGCAAGAACAGACCTCTACTTTTTGGCAATGATTTGCTCAATTTAAACACTTAAAGGATTTGTATAAATCCTTGAGCCAACAAGTTCTAATATTAAAATAGCTATGAAAATTAACTATTTGTTAAAACAGCAAGTAAGATATATTGTGGAAAGACAGATCAGCAATACAAATTTCAAAATTAATACATTTTACCCAATAAACACCAATTTTATTTAATGTTTTGTACCTGGGAAAACAACTATTTTCTTAGAGCTTGTTTGATAACATTATTTCACACATCACAATTATTACAATCCACAACAACAACTTCAGATTTCGACTTCAGACTTGTACTGGACCTCTAATCTTAACTCGCATATGGAACGGTTTCTTCTGGCCTACTCAGTAACCCTCCATCAAATTTAATATGATAAACTGAAAATAAAAAAAGAGTGTACAAAGAGTGCATAGTTGCTATATCAGAAACATATGACAGCAATGTGCAAAGCAGATCTTGAAGTACTCCTCTCTGTGTAATACAAATCTGTAGATGGGGGGAAAACAATCCAGCAGAAAGCATATATAAGAAGTGTGCAAACACGCTCGGTGCATACAACCATTTCTGACAGAGCTTGCGCACAGACAATCTAAATAGCTCAAACCTAGGGATTTTTAGATTTGGTCAAAAGGCCACGAGGTCTTTGCTGGCCTTTGGCTGACAGGGGCTTATCCCCATCGCTGTCTGGCAAGTCCTTACATTGGAGTGTTCCTGGTGCCACTATGTCCTCGTCCATGTCATCCATGTCGTCGGACATTAAGTGCTGGGGTGTGCCGCGGCCGCCCATGAAGCTGGGGTCCAGGTTGAGGGCAGAGGCCAGAGAGGGCAGGCCTGGGTTATTGACCAGCGTGAAGCCTGTTAAGATCTCAATCTGCTGCCAACGATGGAGTCTCTCTCTCAGAGCTGCTGTTACCTCACCCAGAGCTTGCCTTGACAGAAAGAGATTAAAGGCAATATACGTGTTAAAGGGTTCATTTTTTTTTCTAATAATTGGCTTTATTTCTATTTTTTAAATTAGCATTCAAAAATATTGAGAAATGTTTATGTGACTTACTTGGCTGAAAGTATTTTGTGATCCACATCATCCAGTGAGGAACTATGTGCCACATGGAACGTCCCAAATAAAGTATTTCTCTTCTTCTTAATCTTTTCTGCCTAAAAAAAAAGAAGAAAAAGTCAATTTTTTTTTAAAGAAAATTATTATTATATAATTTATTGTATTATAAATACATCTACTTATCTCACAAATCTATTAAAAGTTTTGTTTAACCAAATCATAAGATTTTTGTTAATTTTTTTAATAAGAGTCTAGCATCCTAAACCTTACATTACAAAAAAATAATCTATTTTCTGATATTAAAATATATACTTATTTGACTATCATTATTAGTAGTATTCTATTATCATCTTAAAACATTAAAACATTTTTTAAAAAGACAGTTTTTATCATCACATTCTAGGGTTGTACTACAACAAAGTTGCACTGTCATTAATAATCTAAATGTGTTTACCATTGTTCCATCTTAGCTAAATGAATGACTGCGACAAATGCTGCTTACCCCCTCTTTGGCCACCTGCAGCTGTCTCTCTGCGTTCTGTTTTTTGATGTTGTAGTACTGCACCTCCACCTCATGAGTGAGCTGCAGCCATTTCTGCAGGGCATTAGGAGGAGACCAGCTACTGCGAGACTCCAGCTCCTTCTCTGCCTTCTTCAGGGCCATAACCACCTGCAGGGGTCACCAGAGACACATCAGATCAGAGTACAAAGCAAAGGAGATCGTCAAGCAAACCTCACAAGGCTGCTTTCAGACGCGAGCACTTTTTAATCAATTAAGAAATCGCTCTTATCAGCTCATTAATAAAAATACTATTACAGTTTTTATTCTGGTTTCGTTAAAGTTTTAATTTTGTCAGGTTTCTGTGGGTTTTTTATGTCTATATAGTTTTTGGTCATTTTTATTTCTGTTTTAGTCATTTTAGTACTTCAAGTTAAACTAAACAATACTGAGAAATACAGGTGCATCTCAATAAATTAGAATGTCGTGGAAAAGTTAATTTATTTCAGTAATTCAACTCGGCAGTTAACTTAAGTTGTATTATTTTTGTTCAGTTACTGTTTATTTTATTTCATTTAACATTTTTTTAATGGTTTTAGTTTAGTTAACAATAACCTTGCCACACAGAACCCTACGAGATCGGTAAATGCCGCAAAATAACAACCCATCACTTGGATACTGAAATTGCAACATAGTATTTAACCTTTTAACTTCTTCTATTTATCCCATAATTTGCATATGTGATTAGGACAATTAGCTCATTTACATGACTCATGAATGACTCATTTGGCAAGCTAATGAGAATAAACAGCATAAATTTCACCACCTAAAACATTTTGCTACAACAAGATGCAAATTAATTAGACACAGATAAGCTTTACACCCCAATCTAACCTTACTAGGATAAACACAATTAATCAACTCCTCCAGGCTCCATTATAGCAGTAAATAAACAGATCTCATCCAATAAGGGCCTAGGGGAGTGGGCTGAGGGGTCGGAGAGCCGAAAGACCCCTTTTCTTATAGAACAGCGCTAATGAGCTTCAAACCCACAGAGATTTGTACCGCCCTCTGACCCAGAATACCCACTTAGCGCCAGGGTTTTAATAGGCCAACATGAAAACAAACAATTCATCCAATTACATCCAGAGATGCCACTTGTGGATTTCATACATATAGAAACCTGAAATACAGGTTGAATAATATAGATAATATACATATACTGAAACCTTATACGGTCACAGAAAGAACCAATGGCTGTCCTTGACACATTGGAGCTTGTTACAATTCCGTGATCAGCTTCTGCAAAGATTTTTCCCCAGATCTGAAGTATTAAACTGCCCCTTATGCAACAGCACTGCGGTAATTGCTGAGTAAAGTAGGCCACAGCGTGGTGGTACACTGGATACTGCACTGGGAAGATACTCAAACTTCATCAGTACAGGAAATAATTTTGTTGATAACCTTTTAGATCATCTTGCAAGCATTTCCACCTACTTCCTGACCAAATTAGAATCAAGATATGGGCAGTATTGCAGAACCACACTTGAACATCTTGCATATTTATTAGGGGAATTTCACCTGCTCCAGCTCCTCCTCTGCATATTTCTGTCGGCTCAGCTCGTTCTCAGTTCCCTCTCGGAGCCCCTTCAGTCTCTGCGCTTCTTGTTTGGCAGCATTGATCTCATCCCTTAGCTTCTGCTCCAAGTTTACCTTCTCCACCTCCACTGAACGGTGTTCCTCCTGAGCAATCTGCAGCCTGCGAGAAGGCAACATAAATCACACAGAATAAGTCGCAGAACACTAGTGTTACATTCTGCCAGTACAAAATGTTTTCAAGAGATTTATTTTGCTTGACCGCAGTGCAAAAGTCAAGAAAACTTAGCCAGCAGGGTAAAATCAACAACTTTAGAATCAAGCAGAAGTCAAATGTTTGTTTTAGCAGTGGGCTGAATGAAATACAGGTGGCAAAGCATTTCTACTAATGCTAGGCACTCACCTAACAAGGCTCGCTTTAGGGTGAAAAGTTAAACTTTGCAATTAATATTCATGAACCAAGCCATGCCTGGCAAAGGTGCACTAGAAGACATGAACATACAAGTCATAAAAATGTGCATTTTTATGGGATTACATCTCTGCCACAATTCTGCACGTGAAAGATCATATTTTGAGCTCGCAAAAGTGCGTTTTGCTGCCTTGACAACCAATCACAACATTCCTTGCGATGTTAGATGTCTTAGAAACATTGCCAAGTTACGAAACATGATACCTGTTTCTGATGCAGAAAAGCTAGTTCATGCATTTACCTCGACAGCAGAAGAGGAAAAATATAGTACATGCATAATTATTATGCAAGTTGATATTCGGATCATATTTTTTTCCAAGCACATTTTACCAATTCCAAACGACATCAATCTTACGTTTACTGCAAAATAATTAGGAATTAAGTTGAAAAATTAGGTGTGAAATCACCAGGAACCATTTAGTCTCCAGCGCCACCATTTTCCAGAACTGCAACCTACCTGGAGT
>NW_015539920.1:409291-420140 GCF_001515605.1 Sinocyclocheilus anshuiensis
CACACACACATACATACAACTCCAGCACCTTCAGCCAAAAACTACACTCACAGGAAACTCTGGTTGCAAAACTAGGGTGCAGCCTTATAAAGAAAAGAAGAAAAACAAGATGATGATGTCATATCGAGTAGGAAAGAGGAGCGGAAACAACACTGAAAACTCTAGGCTTCCCTGAGCTATGACAGGATTAACTGGCGACAGAGAGAGGAACAGCGGAGCCCCTGATTTACTCAGTCGCATCTATATAAGACCTCAGATCAATCTTCCCTTAAAGGAAAAGGTTTTATCTGTCTGGGGGCTTCGCTTGAAGCATTTCCAATAACAAAAGTTTAGGGGACACTGGACTGCCTCCAAAGACACGATATCATCGCTCCAGGATTCTTAGTAGCATAATTCTTCACACGGAGTTAAACTTTCCAAATTAAGCTTAAATCAGATTGACTCGAGCTTTTGCAACAGTATACATCACCTGTTTGAACTCCTGTCAGGTCTGTTTTGAAAGTTTTATGTCAATATTAAAAATCAGTTTCTCTATGGAGAAAATTCATGGGATTTTGGAATTGGACTGAATGGATACGGTTGCTGTATGGCTCATGCAGTGTCACTGATATCCAGAAGATGGCAGACCGAAGGCTTCAGAGGCCTGATGGAAAGAGAAACAGGTGGATGGGGGGGAGAAGTGGTCATTGAGTGAAGGACTACTGTAAGGTGATCTGAACTTCAAGCCAAGACTGAAAATCTACAGCACTCAATCCTGACCTCTGCCATTCACCATTCACCATCCTCCAAATCAAGTAATCATACCTCTGTGTTACAAGCCAACAACAAATATCTAGTAAGACAAGTCTTCTCATTTACAATCTTAAACTCTTTATGAATGAATTACTATTTTATGTAATCAGGGAGCTAAAGTTTTAATCGTTTTCTAATCTTTCAATTCCCAGTTTTTCCATATTCAAACATTTCGTCTGACCTGCCATCTTTGCTCGAACTCGAATGACGATTGTTTGTTTTACTCTCACATTCAAACAAAACATTCTTTTGTTTTGGTGAAAGTACAGATATGAAAACAAAAGACACTACAAACAATACACTAGACTATGCATGCAATGATTAAGTCTTATTTTATTCCTCTCCCACAAACGTGCACCTGCAAGCTTAGATTAATATGGTTCACTGTTGCACGCATGTGAAGAACATTCTCTCACGTCTGATTTTATGAGGGTCAAACAAGCATGTGAGAGTTGTGGGGGAGAATGAGGATGGTCTCTAAGAATGAGAGTCATGTGAGCTTGTCTCAAATACAATGAGAAGAAGCTAAAATGACAATTCTCAATATAAAAAAAAAAAAAAAACCCTAATGGCAAGAAATACATTTTTCAAAGCAGTTTGTCCCAGAGTGCCAGTTATAGTAAAGACAGAAGTGAATACAGCTTTTCAATTAAGTACTTCTCAATTGAGATCTTTACAATGGTTTTTAGAAATATTTTAAATAGAGAAGTTTGTGAAAGCTGAAGTAAAAGAAAAAAAAAACTCATGAAATAAATGTATTTATTTATAAAATTATATATACTACTTGTCTGACTAAAAAAAAAAAGTGCACCTGCAAGCTTAGATTAATATGGTTCACTGTTGCACGCATGTGAAGAACATTCTCTCTCGTCTGATTTTATGAGGGTCAAACAAGCATGTGAGAGTTGTGGGGGAGAATGAGGATGGTCTCTAAGAATGAGAGTCATGTGAGCTTGTCTCAAATACAATGAGAAGAAGCTAAAATGACAATTCTCAATATAAAAAAAAAAAAAAAACCCTAATGGCAAGTAATACATTTTTCAAAGCAGTTTGTCCCAGAGTGCCAGTTATAGTAAAGACAGAAGTGAATACAGCTTTTCAATTAAGTACTTCTCAATTGAGATCTTTACAATGGCTTTTAGAAATATTTTAAATAGAGAAGTTTGTGAAAGCTGAAGTAAAAGAAAAAAAAACTCATGAAATAAATGTATTTATTTATAAAATTATATATACTACTTGTCTGACTAAAAAAAAAAAGTTAAATAAAAATAAACACAAATTTGAAATAATTAAGATTTTGTAAATGTTTTTGAAGTCTATAATGCTCACCAAGGCTGTAATTATTTGATCAAACCATTCTTTTAAATGGTAATAATTTCACAATATTGCTGTTTTACCATAAATGCAGCCTTGGTGACTTCTTTCAGGAACATAAAAAAAAAATGTTTTACTGGAAGTGTATGCATGTATAATTTATTACATAAAATAGTAGTAGTAGTAGTAGCAGTATAAATAATATGTCCTGCTCTCAAATGAGTAATAATATGAAAATGTGAAAACAGAATGTGTATAATTTTAAACTTGTGAACTCTTTAGACTTTGACTGGTAATGTAATCATCTAAACATCCTACCAATACAACTGCAACAACCCAGAATGACCTAGCAACCTCATAGTGGCACACTAAAACGACTGGATAGCAATGCCACGCACCCAAAACACCCTACCGCAC
Source organism: Sinocyclocheilus anshuiensis (assembly GCF_001515605.1). Taxonomy (NCBI): domain Eukaryota; kingdom Metazoa; phylum Chordata; class Actinopteri; order Cypriniformes; family Cyprinidae; genus Sinocyclocheilus; species Sinocyclocheilus anshuiensis. The sequence continues at coordinate 411,815 of NW_015539920.1, forward strand.
ATGTATAATTCTACTTCTAATCAAACTGTATTGTAAATTGCCATGCAGAATGGGCAGTTTACATTACGCCTCAATTCTGACTCAGAGTGAATGGACAGAGATCGCGCGTGTGGTAATTTGGAAGCTTTCGAGAAGAGGTTTCTCTGGTGTGAAATGCATCAACACACCTACACAGAAAACTGCTGGAAAGACTGACTCAACTGCCACGGCTTTGATAAGCCTTCACAATATGTCTCAAATGAAGAAAAAAATGCTTACATACAAACGGCCACTGCAGCTTGTTTTAAGGGCAAAATGACATTTTGTTTCATCTCGAAATGTTCCTAAAACAAGCCTACATCAAATTAAATGTACTTTTAGGAAAGGACAGCCCACAAGGACCTGCGTTCATGTATGGCATAACTGTCCGAGTCATTTATTTTATTTTTATCCTTGAGTTTAAGCTGAGATGATTTGAAGTATCCGGGGTTAATCACCTCCCTCTTGGGCGACCGAAGCACTGTAGGCCTCTCACCCACCAATCCCTGGAGACGTGACCCGGTGACTTGGCCGGTTGTGTCAGAACAAAACATGCTGGACGTCCTCCACTGTAACAAACACACTCTGCATAGTTTCCACTGCCCCGTCCCCTTCACACACGCACTCACACTTCATTCACATGTTAAAGGGATACAGGAACTCTTCCGGACACTCACGCTCCTGTGCCTTTCTCTCAAAAGGTGACAGACTATGAGTCTGCATGAGGACTTCTACAGGAAGCTAGCGGATGATGGTTGGTATTGCGGGATCAGAGCGTTATCTGCATTCTCACATTCCTTAAGATTTTCAGCATATGTGTAATGGTTTGCAAACGCCACTGACGTATTGAACACTTGCTGGTAAATATTCTCAGTGAGCTATGGGTCATTCTCTGAAACAGGTGCCTTGTCTAGTTTGAGAACATACATTTTGCACAGTTGTAAACAGTCTTTCAGACAAAGAAAGTGAATAATAATAAATTGCATAATGCCATATTAAGATAAATTAAATATTTGTATGTATGTTGTAATAATGCCTTCAAAAACGGTAACGAGGTTAACAAGTTTAGTTGAATGTGACATTACAAGTACCACAAGGTACTATTTTATCAAATATGCAGTTTTCATTTGTCATACCACATAAAATCATGAAATCCTCATAGCATGAAGACAGAACTTTGAATCTTTCAAATTAAGATACATAGAATGACAGAAAGAACACTAGCTAGAAGGATAGAATGAAAAAACGATAGAATGACAGACAGAATGACAGATAGGGACGATACATAGAACGATATATAGAACAATAGAACGATAGATAGAATGACAGATAGGAACGATAAGACAGAATGATAGATTGAACGATACAACAATAGATTGAACGATACAACGATAGATAGATAGATATACCGATAGATATAACGATAGATTGAATGATAGATTGAACGAGACAGAGAACGATAGATAGAATAGACTTGTGCCGGTATTCTGTAATGCGATATATCACGGTAATGAATATGCACAATATTGTTATCGTGGGCACTTCTAAATACCGTGAATAATTCACATGGCGGAACGTGAGAGATGCTCTGGATGAAAGCGCACTTTCACTCTCTGACAACAGATGGTGCTAAACTGCAGAAATAATAATAATAATAATAATAATCTTAAATTTATTTGATTATAAATTTAAAACTTTTAACTTTATTAATTTTTTCTGTATTGCTTCATTGCATTTAAATGTTCAGTTATTTTTGTTATAAGAAAAAAGTTATTATAGAACGATAGATAGAATGATATAACGATAGATAGAATGATATAACGATAGATATAACGATAGATAGATAGAACGGTAGATAGATAGAACTATAGATAGAACGACAGACAGATAGAACGATAGATAGAACGATAGATAGATAGAACGGTAGATAGATAGAACTATAGATAGAACGACAGACAGATAGAACGATAGATAGAACGATAGATAGATAGAACGATAGAACGATCGATAGACAGACAGACAGACAGACAGACAGACAGATAGACAGATAGATAGATAGATAGATAGATAGATAGATAGATAGATAGATATTAATTTTCTAGCCATTCCTCTTTCTCTTACAACAGATGTTCTCTACAGCAGTTTATTCCCATGCGGCTCCATATCCTGTTCCCTCAGAAGGGAAGCCCAGGCTCACTAAAAAACATTTAATGAGCTCCTGTGCGTAAGTCATATTTCAGTAGTTTCATTCAATATAAACAGGAGTACAAGGCTCACCCTGAGGTCAAGGTTATTTCATAACCTGGTCTTTTTGAATATCAAAGCAAGCTCTGCAAGTTTTCAAAAGCTTGTCAAAAACAATCCAACTTCATGCAACTTAAAACTGTGGTTAATATGGCATTAGACACATTGCATGGAGACATGCAATGTGTCTAATGCCAAAAAACAAAGCCTTACACCAGTGCCAAGTGCTTCAAGAGTCACTACAGTTTCTCACACTCGTTCAAGAATCTAAAAATAGAGACAGAGCAGAACAGGTTCTCACTTCTGCTGTAGGTCGTGAAGGCTCTGCTCTGACCGGTGGAGGCTCTCCAAGTCTTTCATCATCTTCTTCATGTGGTCTTTAGAGTGCCGGTTCTGGATGTAAGCGAACCAGCAGCCTCCCATTCCGATGACTATTGACACCACCAGCATGAAGTCCTTCAGATGGTTATGTCTGTTCACTGCGAGAGACAGAAACCAGCACATACTTTAAACAAGTAGTCATTTAGCAACCCCAGGGACAGGGAGTAACCTGGGGTTAAGTGCTGTGCTTAAGGACACAAATGAACTCATAATATGCAACATTTCTAATAAGACACTTCCAGTAAAATGACTTTTCTTTACATTAGTCTTTACTCTAGTACAGGGGTTCCCAATCCCAGTCCTTGTGCTTAGATTGAACAATTTTTGAACTGATGCGTCTCAGTACTGAATGAAATAAAGACAAATAGACAAAAAAAAACAAAAAAAGACAATAGCTTTCACATCAGGAGTGTGTCTATGATGCTTTAATATGCTGCATATGTAGGCAGCTCAAAAGGTTTTGGAACCGATCCCATGACCTGTTTAAGAGTGCAAAGCTGAGGTGTAGGTGTAGGTTGTAGTAGTAGAAGTCAATCTGCATTCTGAACAAAATCTAAATTCAGTTTGCAAATTGATACACGCAAAACATTGGCTTTCTCTGCAAGCTGTTCAGATGCTTCCCACAAAAGCTGTTTAATGCAATTTTCTTGCAAATATTGTGCTGGCACACAGTGTAGCTGCAGTGCTTTCATCTCGTAAAGGTTAAAGCGTTCATTTACATTTACTGTAGGGATACATGGGCTTCTGAAGTTACAGTCCTGCAATACTTACCACTGCTGTGCCATTGGGCAAGACAGTTAACCTAACAACAGCCCCAGGGACAGCACACAGTCCTGACCCTGGATGACTCAATAACACTCTCTTCTCAACTCCTCATCCTCTAGGGAGCACGACCGGTTGTCTAGCACGAAAAATAGTTGGTCTGCATCAGCTTGATCGCTTTAATTACCAAAACCTAACATACTAAAATACTATTTGCAGAGCTTTTGCCTTTGATTATAAGGATATAAACTACTGGCCAAAGGACTTTTACTGTTTTTGCAAGAAGACTCACCAAGGCTGCATATATTTAATCAAAAACACAGTAAAATCAGTAATATTGTGAAATATTATTACAATTTAAAATAACTGCTTTCTATTTTAATATATTTTGAAATGTAATTTATTTCTGTAATGCAAAGCTGAATTTTCAGCATCATTACTCCAGTCTTCAGTGTCACATGATCCTTCAGAAATCATTCTAATATGCTGATTTGCTGCTCAAGAAACATTTCTTATTGTCAATGTTGAATACATTTGTGCTGCTTAATATTGTTGTTGAAACCTTGATACACTACCATTCAAAAGTTAAGATTAAAAAAAGGGAATACTTTTATTTAGCAAGGCTGCATTAAATTCATCCAAAAATGACAAAGTTCTTCAAAACTGACAGCATAAGGTTATAAAAGACTGCCATTTTAAATCAACGCTGTTCTTCTGAACTTTCTATTCTGATAATAGCTGATAATAACTGAGCAGCAAATCGGCATATTAGAATGATTTCTGAAGGCTCATGTGACACTGAAGACTGGAGTAATAATGCTGAAAATTCAGTTTTGTATCACAGGAATAAATTACATTTTATTAAAACATATTCAATATTACTGTTTTTACTGTATTCCTGCTTAAAAAAAAAATGCAGTTTTTGGTAAGCATAAGAGACTTTCAAAAACATAAAAAAAAAAAAAAGACCAGTAGTGTACAGTAAGAGGAAATGCAAAGGAAGGCCAAACTTAAACCTGCATGACCCACATGAGAACCACAGCTCAATGAATCTGGAACATCTGCACTAACAGCTGCAGCACCATGGCTCTAACATTAAAAACTAATCTCACAAGCAGAAGGCTGTGATGGGACACTCTCTGGAGACAAAATATACAAATGCTGTTGTTAAACGTTGAGGCGTAGGCTTTTAAAACCTGTCAACTGTGTCAGCGAATTAACAAAAAACGAGGGGTATAGGAGTTGTGTTTCTGATGGCGGTATTGTCCCGAGGTACCAGGGCAGCTGGAATCGGTGCCTGGAGATCAGTAGGGTGGTGCTGAGCCGTCAAATGCAGGCTGCACCATCTCCCTGGTTTCCTGGAGTCGGACCTCTTCAGGGTCAACTTCCACAATGAGATCTGCCACATACAGACCCTCTGTCTGTGACTCCCTGTTCAGACCTCTGAGAGGATGGTCTTGATGATGGCTGCCAGCAGATATTTTTCTAAATGGAACCACAGTCGGGAATGTCAAATGCAAATGCTTAAAAAATTAAGGTTGCTGGATCTGAAGGGGCGAGGATTGCAGACTTTTGTAGCATTTTGGTTTTCTAGTTAAGGTTAGTACAACAAAAACTTGGCAATTTTCCATCCTCGATCTAATAGAGACAAAAGTCTTAAATTAATAAAATTGGCGAGACAATGAAAAAAAAAAAAAGGTTAGATGTGCTGCAATGGTCAATTGACATCAATCTGTTAAAAATATACAGAACTGTTCAAAGGTTTGGGGCTGGGTACGATTTATTTAATGTTTCTGAAAGAAATCTCTTTCGTTCAGTAACACTGTGAAATAATTATAATTTAAATGAATGGTTTTCTATTTTAATATATTTTAAAATGTAATTTATTTCTGTTATGGCAAAGCTGAATTTTTAGTAGTTATTACTTCAGTCTTCAGTGTCATATGATCTTTCAGAAATCATTCTAATATACTGATTTCAATGTTATTAATGTTGAAATCAGTTGTGCTGCGTAATATTTTTGGAAACAATGATACATGTTTTTAAGATTATTTCAAAAGTTCAAAAGAATAGCATTTACTTCAAATAAATATTATTTAACCTTATAAACCTTTATATAATCTTCATTGTCACTTTCAGTTAAATTAAGGCATCCTTGCTGAATAAAAGTATTAATTTCTTTCATAAAAAAACTGACCCCAACATTAAACGATAGTGTATATAATCCAACAATTAAAATATTTGTGTAAAAGAAACATGAGCACTCAAAATAACCAAATGCACATTTCTTGCTAACTCTATTTCTGTCATTATTGCTGGGCATATTGATATTGAAATTCTTATTTTCATAGTGTGGCTGAAAAATGGCCAATATTAAAATGTATAAAATGTTGTCTATTTAATAAAAAAAAAAATGTTTTTGAATAAATTTAAGAATATTATAATGCACAGTACGAAAAAAAAAACATTTGCAATTAAAAAATATCAGTGTTTTAAAGATTAATTTTGAGTGTTACATTAATCTAAATGTAAAATTTAAAAAAAAACTATTTAAATTTAAAAACTAATATCAACCAATAAAGACACAATATATCATGCATCTGTAGTTATTGCAGATAATTTCATTTTTTTCCCTGAATTTAATAGCTTCGCACTGTGAGTGTTGTTGTAGAGTATGTCTACATAGTACAACAAACTTTAATTTTAAAAGCACAAGTTAGCTCTTTTATATAAAAAAAATAACAAATAAATAAAAAAAAAAAAAGATATATATACATATATATACAGTGGGTACGGAAAGTATTCAGACCCCCTTAAATGTTTCACTCTTTGTTATATTGCAGCAAATATCAGTGTTTTAATTTTGAGTGTTACATTAATCTAAATGTAAAATTTAAAAAAAACTATTTAAATTTAAAAACTAATATCAACCAATAAAGACACAATATATCATGCATCTGTAGTTATTGCAGATAATTTCATTTTTTTCCCTGAATTTAATAGCTTCGCACTGTGAGTGTTGTTGTAGAGTATGTCTACATAGTACAACAAACTTTAATTTTAAAAGCACAAGTTAGCTCTTTTATATAAAAAAAATAACAAATAAATAAAAAAAAAAAAAGATATATATACATATATATACAGTGGGTACGGAAAGTATTCAGACCCCCTTAAATGTTTCACTCTTTGTTATATTGCAGCCATTTGGGGTCTGAATACTTTCCGTACCCACTGTATATATATATACACCCAGCTTTTTTGGACCAATTCGCTGTTATGGAGCTATAAATTCAAAATAAATATTTATAAACAAATGGCAGTAACAGAAGGGAAGACATGCCATGTGGCTAATAAAAACAAGTGCTTTGGCCAGATTTGGAACAGCATTCTAAGCATTAATAAAATGTCAAAACTCATTCTAGCACTAAAACAACTTTGTTCTTGCTCATAACAAAAGGTATGTGTAGCGCATGGTTATGTCAGCCCCGGTGTATTCTGGGGTGTGGCGTAAATCAAATCACATCGCAGGGTTACTGTCTAATCTGTGACGTGCAATCCGAGCTGATGGATGGTCAGCAAACAGAAAGAGTGCATAGCGCATGGCACAGACTGATCCTGTTTCCAGGTCAAGGCAGATTCTTTAGATAACACTCCCAGGAATGTAACAGACTGTGTAAGAATGTGCTCCTGGGAACAAGCTTTTTTGTAAACACATAGGGCATTGATTAAACAAAAGAAAGGGAATGGATCAAATACGGTCTCTCTTTTATAAATACCTGTAAACCTGTTGAACCAGTACACCAGCATTCTGGAAGGTTAGACACGATGGGCTGCATCCGTTTCAGTGCGCCAAAGACGTGTGCTCAGAATACAGAGTGATCGTCTACACCCTCCCAATCCAACCCCTCAAGCCTTCCCCATTGGCCTACAGCAGATGACTACGAGCCTCACAAGACCTGTATATGCTGGCTAACTGGTCTCAGAGAACATTTAAAGAGGAAAAATGGACCATCGTAGAAAAATTAATGGAAGAAAATTGCATTGATCAATATGGCAGAATATGACAATGGGTTCTGGACTTTTTGGTCTAGGACCACCTTAAAAGTGCTACTGTTAGCCTGTTTTAGGTCTCTATAATGCACTACTGTTCAAAAGTTTGGGGTTAGAAAAGAAATCAACAGTGTTATTGAGCATTAAATTGACCAACAGTTCAGACATTCTAAAAATATATTTAAAATAAATGCTGTTCTTTTCAGCTTTCTAATTACCAAAGAATCCTGAAGAAAATGTAACACATTTTTCCACAAAAATATTAAGCAGCACAACTGTTTTCAACACTGGGAATAAAAAGGATTGTTTCTTGAGCAACAAATCAGCATATTAGAATGATTTCTGAAGAATCATGTGATACTGAAAACTGGAGTAATGATGCTGAAAATTCACTACAGGAATAAATTAAATTTTTAAATATATTTCATTATTTGAAATAGTAATAATTTTTCACAATATTACTGTTCTTCAAATAAATGCAGGCTTGTTGAGACTTCTTTTATAAACATTAAAAAAATACTTACCAATGTCAAACTTTTGAACAGTGTAGCTACTCACACTAGCTATGTTTCCATCCACATATTTGTATGCGCATTTTGGATTATCTATGAGACGGGATAAATTGACTAACCGATTTCATTCACAGCATCTATATGTTGTTTCGATCGTTCTGAAACGCCTGCGGAAAGTCTGTCAAAGTATTTCTGTATAATTACTGTCTTACATGACTGCAGGGCTGTACAGTGCGACATATATGTCGCACGTGCTACGAAAAAACTGGTCTGTGCGATGAATAAATTTACCACTGTAGCACGCGTGCGATACAGTTTTGCATGTTCATAACACAGCCGCTTAATAGTGTAAGTGAGTT
>NW_015539920.1:420241-420499 GCF_001515605.1 Sinocyclocheilus anshuiensis
GCCAGTTTATCAGGAAGTGACGATTTTGTTCTCTTTGACTCGTTGGATGGAAACGGTGCTTTATTCGCAAATGTTTAATGCGATATTCCAGTGTTGCGCATAAGTTCAATTCGCATCTTTGGATAGAAACATATCTACTGACTCATTAAAAACCAAAACTATTTGGCCTTCCTGCATACAAAGGCTTTAAAGGAACACGCCACTATTTTTGAAAATAGGCTAATTTTCCAACTCCCCTAGAGTTAAACAGTTGAGGTT
>NW_015539920.1:420602-423603 GCF_001515605.1 Sinocyclocheilus anshuiensis
TTAGCATCTCGCTCAAAAATGACCAAAGAGTTTCTATATTTTTCCTATTTAAAACTTGACTCTTCTGTAGTTACATCGTGTACTAAGACCGACGGAAAATTAAAAGTTGCGATTTTCTAGGCCGATATGGCTAGGAACTATACTCTCATCCCAGCGTAATAATCAAGGAACTTTGCTGCTGTACCATGTGTGCAGCAGTGATATTACGCAGCGCCTGAAAATAGGCTTATTTGAAGTTACCTAGCTGGGGACTATTTTCAGCTAAAAGTGCTACCACCAGACCCGGAGATCGGCTGAATGGATTCGAAAACGGTAAAACTCAACTGTTTAACTCTAGGGGAGTTGGAAAATAAGCCTATTTTCAAAAATAGTGGCGTGTTCCTTTAATCAGCGATACATCCTAAATGCCAAAGCCTTGTTGGATGATAGAGTGTTTTCTAGATAAGTGCAAGTCCAAACTAACAGTTGGCTGTTTCTCAGATGCTAATCCTAAATCCGAAGTAACCCCATGTTTGCATTTCTACTGCTCCTCCCATATATAGATCAGCAATTGCTGGCAGTTCACTAGAAGACGTCTGAAGCCCAAGTAGATAAGCAGGTTCTTCTGAGCTTATTTGCATGTTTAAGTGGGCTATCGATCATCTGATGTGATAGACACCTCAGCAGCTGGCTCATGTTTGAACATGTTTAAAGTTAAAGACATATTACAACAGAATCGGAAACAATCACACCTAAGCAGACACGAGGTACAGATCGCTAAAAACATTTCTAGAAAATATATATGACAGCTATAAGACAAATTTAGGTTAGTTGAATGTTTTGGTTTGATTTATGATGGTCTACCAGAGGGAAATCTCACTCACTCATAGGAGCTCCAAACAGAACCGTATCCAGAGCCTTGAGCTGTAGTTTCTGAAAGTGACTCCGGTCCAGAATCTTCAGGACGGTCTGTGTCAGAGTGACGTTCTTCACCGCCAATCTAGAAACGAGAAAAATAAAGAAATACAAAAGAGGTCAGACTTACTGAGTCAAATAGAAAAATGAGTTTCAGAGCTAAAGAAAAACATTTGACCATAATAAATAGGTTTTAAATCCATGAATGATGCTCACAGCGGTCAAGTTTTGAGTGTCAAGTAATTCTTGTCTCACTAAAAGTGGAATAAATGCTTGGTTAGGATAAGTGTCAAGTGTTTCCCATCACACTCGGACCAAACTAATTGAACCAGCATGTCAGAAGTTAAGAGCACACAGTCTCAAATGTATTTAACACATCCTGCTGTTTAATTTCTTCACTACTAGTACCACCAAATGGCACAGATGACCATTTTTGGGGAAAAGAAACAGATTTACAAAATTCCAGTTGTCTGTGCATATTAAACTGGGATAGAGTAAATTTTTATAAATTTACATATACTTACACACTACCATTCAAAAGTTAAGGGTCAGTAAGTTTTTTGTTTTTTTAAGAAATTAATAATTTTATTAAGCAAGGATACATTAAACTGTACAAAAGTGACAGCAAAGACATCAATGAACACATTTCTATTTCAAATGCTTTTCTGAAATTTCTATTCATCAAAGAATTCTGAAAAAAAAAAAAATTATGTTTCCACAGAAATATAAAGCAGCACAACTGTTTTCAAAATTGTTAAGAAATATTTCTTGAGCAAATCAGCATATTAGAATGATTTCTGAAGGATCATGTGACTGAAGACTAATGACTTCTGAAAATTCAGATTTACCATCACAGAAATAAACAAAATTTTAAAATATATTAAAATAAAAAACATTAGTAATATTTCACATTATTACTGCTTTTATTGTATTTTCGTTGTGCATAAAAGACTTTTGAACAGTAGTCTGTATGTACGTGTGTAGGCACATGTATACATATAATGCAATTTTATAATAATAAAATGAATAATTTATATTACATAATATTATAATAATTACACACAGCAGCTTTAAAGAACCACTCTTCTTGTTAATGATTGCTGTTAAATCTCACCGGGGCATGGATGTGCCGTTGAAATTCAACTTCCGGAAGGCTTCCGCATATTGTGGCAGCTCGAGGTAGTCGATAAGCCAATCCACAACCTCATCCACTGTCCAGTTGTACACTGGAGAACAGAAACACAAAGCTAGAATTAGGCCAAATTCATAAACATCACAACGCATCAGAATTAATTTATCAAAACAATCTGATAAATGCTGTGTAATACAACGTGTGACCAAAAGTGGGTGGTTTTGATTTAAAACGACTATCCTAATGGAGTTTTACATTTAGTAAGAATCGTGACGGTTTTTAAAAAACAAATCGTTACATCATCAGAGGTCTGCAGGGAATAGACTGTGTGACTAAGAGTGTCGTTATCTGATTTTGAAGAAGCTTCTGTTTCATGCTAAATTAATCCATCTTAATTGATAAATGATCCTAATTATACGGTGTGATTTATTTCTGGCCTTTAAAATTATTGTTTGTATGAGTCCGACTGTACAATATGAGCCTGGTGAGATCTTGGGTAGAAGCCAAATTTATTCTGTATTTTAGAACAAGCGTTCTCAAACTAGGGTTTATGAGGAAACTGCAGGGGATTTGTGAGGTATTAAAAGCTAATAATTAATTAAATTAATACAATTAAAAAAATAAAACTCAAATAAAAACTAATAATCCATAAAAAAAATAAAATGTAATATATAAAAAGAAATTAATAAAAAAAATCAAAATAAAATATTATTTGTTTCATATTTGTAATTATTTGTTTACCTACATTTTTATTTTTTTACATACATCACTTCCTACATCACTTTTTGGGACATGGCTAGCATTGACTGGGTTATCTGCAGAGATAATCACTGTCACACCACATTTGAAAAAAAAAAAACAGACACTGTCAGCTCTCAATGAAAACACTGTAAGAGTATATATCTCTCTCGCCTGACCCTAGCACAAAACTGTGCTCAGTGTGTGTGTGTGTGTGTGTGTGTGTGTGTGTGTGTG
>NW_015539920.1:425230-442808 GCF_001515605.1 Sinocyclocheilus anshuiensis
GCCTATGGAGAGTCCCCACAAGGATAGGTGTGTGTGTGTGTGTGTGTGTGTGTGTGTGTGTGTGTGTGTGTTTCATAGCCTTGGCTCTTCAGATGTGGTTTGAGGAAGAGCTGCAATGCAGGATAAAACAGACCAGAGAGAGAATTAAAAAGAGACAGAGAAAGTGAGGAGCAGAGGAAACACTGAGAGAACGTCTGAACCCTAGACAGACATTGTGGAGGGTTTATTGTCAGATCCAAGAATATTTGCCAAACCAGAACACATGCATGATGCAATCATGCACTCCCATAATACAATGCGCTTGACTTGCCATGTCATTTTCATTTGAATGAAGTGCACATAGTAAGTGTGACTTTTCGGTCATTCATTATAAGGGATGTTTTAGCCTATACTTTCAAAAGTTTTTTTTTTTTTTAGCAATATACTGTATGTTGAAACTCAGTGCAACCATTAAACAGGATAACAGATTTAACATATAAAAGTCAAAACAACTAAATAACAGATTTAATATATAAATAGGCTAAATAACTATAACCTGCACTACTGTACAAAAGTTTGGAGTTTAAATGTTTTATTTTAAATGTAAATTTTTTTCAGGAGCCTTTGATGAATAGAAAGTTCAACAGAACAGCATTTATTTAAAAAAAAAAATCTTCTGTAACATTATAAATGTCTTTCCTGTCACTTTTGATCAGTTTAGTAAGTACTTGCTGAAGGAAAATATTAATAACCAAATAAATAAATAAACAAATAAATCTTACTGACTCCAAACTTTTAAATGGTAGTGTAAATAACCTTTTATTGCACTAAATTATCACTGCATAAATTATAAAGGGATAATCAATGACGCAGTCACAATATGTTTATTGCTTCCAATTTAGACAATAAAAATAATATAGTTACATTTCTAACTGACAAGTTGGTTGCTGAATAACGAGTATTTTATGTTAACCCGCATAGTTTTGTTCATGATTTGAGAATGAGGTCATGCAAACCGCTCATGTTGATATCAGCCTCTTACCTTAACGACAAAATAAATGGGAAGTGTTTTCTCCTTCATTTTGAAACTCGATAGGCCAATTTATTATGTTGTCCTAACTTTACACGAATATATAGTTACTTAATAATTCAGCATGGTTTCTTTTTCTTTCAGAAACAAACCTGTGACATTTCGGTCCACAATCACTGCATTGTGCAGCAGTATATCCACTGCAGCAAGCAGCACACTTTTATTCCCTTTAGCTTTAGTTTTACCAAGGCCGCACTCACATGTATGGGCAGGACGCACATGTTGAGTGTTCTGGAGCGGATCTGGAGTTTATCTGGATTTGGAGGAGGTGTTGAAAACCACTGAAAAGTGGCTCCCTAAGCGTTCACACGCCTGCTGTTAAGAGGCCCATTTAAGTTAACACTTAACAACACATGCCCTACATAAAAGTACCATGTCCTAGCATTATGATTGTACCATGTTACATTAGGATTTCAATTTTCATTATTATTATTATTACTATTACTACTAAAAATAAAATACATATTTATGTTGTAATATTTCAATGTAAAATAAATGTATAATTAAGTACAATAATAATAATAAATATTGTATTGAAATTTTACAGTTGTACTGTGAAATAAAATAAATATTATGAATATTGATTCACCATCATATTAACATGGCCAAGTAACTTAAAAGAAAATCATGTTATTACAATACATGTCCAGAAATACCATGGTAAAAAAAACATGTGGTATCACAGAATGAATCTGGGATATATTTTAATTAACCTATAACCGCCACAGCATTTTATCCAGCTGTACAGTTTAAGGCACATTGTGCAGTCGACTGAAAAAAAAAAACTTAACGTAAAAAAAATCTGACTTTGATGTATTCAAGTCAGCAAAAACCTTCTAAGAATGTGAGTCTGCATTAGCAAATGTCAACCGATGAGCTGTTTTTCAATAAAAGGTACAACATATTCCACTGCATGTGAGAAAAGCATGACGAGCAGCTTTCTGCATTAATGGGTCAGTATGAAAGAGTTGCGCTCACCTTTCGAACTCTTCCAGGCATTCCACAGGTCCTCCACGCTTATAAGCTGGTCGTCACCGTGGAAACTGTTGTGCTTGGCTTTGGGGTCATGGTAGTTGAGGTCCTCTCTTAAAAACTGTTGGATAACAGGGAACAAAATGAAATCTATTCCAATTAGCAACTCAAGGATACCAGTGCATTCAGAAGAAAGTGAAAACATTAAATATGATCGCTTTATTCTCCACTAGCAGAGATTTTTTTTTTTTTATGTTTCCTTTATAAAGAGCTTGAGAGCAGAGATGTATTTATTTTTACATTTCCTTTATAAAGACCTTTAGATGGAGGTGTAAAAAAAACAAAAAAAATGGAAAAAAAAGGTGTGTAGAATAATTTGTTTGTGCACAACAGCACAAAATTAAGCAGACACTTAATGCAGCCCTTAAAAATAACCATAGTGATACAGTGATTATATCAGATGACAATAAAATAATATATGAAATAAAAAAGTAAAAAACATATATAAAACTAAATAATATAATAATATATAATAATAATAATAAATAATAACATAACAAAATAAAGATATAATACCAAAAATAAACCAAAATACATAAAACAATACTATAAAAATACAAAAATAAAAAAAAAATCAATTAAAAAAATGTTTAAATTAAATTAAAACACCAAAAATCTAATAAATATAAATACCATAAAACAAAATAATATTAAAAATATAACAATAAATAAATAAATACATATTTTTGCTAATGGATAACGAAAGCCTTTACAGTCTTAACAGACACTGTGTAGGGACTTGGATCATAACCCGGCTATGACCAGCAATACTACATTTTGTTAGTCGCTTGGTTTCCAAGCCGATAGTCCTGCCCAACTCAAAAACTTACTGGAGCGAAAATGACAGTTTGTTTGACCATCATGAGCAAATGACCAGAACATAATTCAATGACAATAAACTGTTTACTCTAGGGAACATTTAACAGCCAACCCACAGGATATAAACTATCTTACATGTAGACGGCATGATGTTTTGAGACATTCTGGGTCTATTAATACCATTGGGTTTTCTGAACATATAGAGAGCAAAGGCTCTGTTTGCTCAGACACAGCAGATGGCAAAACTGATTACACAACAAAACGCAACAGAAGGTTAGAGTGCAGTTCACAGAATATTTAAGCTGGTAAGAGCTTCAAACTGTGGTTAAACTGCAACCACTGTGGGAGATTTGTCATAAATGTGTAAATATTTAGATACACCTGACAAACGACACCTGCTTTCTTGAAATCAAATTTGCTGTTTTAACAGCATTCATAATGGCTTATGACTGACATATCAAAACATGTAGAGATGCTTGGCTTTTTCCCACAGCGGCAATAATTAAAATCCACAATTTCACTGGAAACGCCGTCACCAAGGCATAAAAAAAAGAAAATGAGTCATGGTTTTCAGATAAAGGCCAAGACATTCATCGACTTGCCCACTCAAAGACAAGTGTCGAGCAAGATGAGCAAGACTGCTGTGTGGAAACCGACACTGAACGCAGCGCAACCGTTTCTATCAGTTAAATTTTCTGACTGTAAACTGCACTACATGCCATCAAATCATCATTTTGAGATTTTGGAAAACCGACTCTCACAAGAATATCAGGATGCTTGCAAATCTGTGGTTGCCATTCCGTGGGATTTGCCTTGATGCTGCTTTGAGAATGCTGGATGCAGCAGGACAGCACGCCTACACAACATATCGCGCGACTGAAAGGATGCCAGGGAGGGGCAGGCCCTGCGTATGCTTCCAAAATGACACCCAACGAACATGATGACCGGCTTTTCTTGGGCAAACGGCCACTGGTTCAAAAGCAGCATCAGAGATTTTGGATACCATTCATAAAAGAGAGATGGTACAAAAGGCGTACGTGTGAGTTTATTGCTTAGGAACATATTGCTGAAAGAATGAACAGCCCTAGTCTGTCGGGAATTGTCTTTCATTGCGGTTTTGAGTGGGCTAATGTTGCTTAATGTTAGCTAGTGGGCTATTTCACATTTGGTAGCAGCTAGGCTAACTTAATGTGGGTGAAAGAGAAAAACAGATTGCAGTACAATGAAACAATGCAGGTTCACTGAAAAACATTAAAAACTTATAAGGCTAATTCTAACTTAACCTGTATGAAATAGTCAGATTTTTTTTTTTTTAACAAACAAACAAACAAACCTCAATTTCATTCAGAGGCCCAAACTGAGCAAATATATGTAATTTGGTGCAGATGTTATTTATATGACCAAAGATTAAGATTAAATTCTGATGTTTGTAATGTAAATCAATTTGATTTTTAAAACAGTATGTCTTAGTAAGATAAAATTTTAATAGTTTTATTTAAATTAGTTTTATTATCAAAGCTCTGTAGTTTTTATTGTAGGGGGCAAAACATAATGCAATGCAAAAATGATGCTTGACAGATGAACAAATAAACATTCATCAAAAGCCTGATGTATCATATTTGATATTTAAATTTGAATGATTTTTCAGTTGAATGAAATTTGAATGAAAAAAAAAACAAAACAAGTAAGCCTAAGTTGCTTCAGTCCAGTAAATGTTTATCTTGAAATATTACTAATTTAAAAGTTATTTGGTCACACTTTATTTTAAGGTCCAATTCTCGCTATTAACAAACCATTTACTACAACTTTTGCCTCAATAAACTCCTAATGTGCTGCTTATTAATAGTTGGTAAGGTTGTTACTAGTTAATAGTGAGAATTGGTCCCTATACTAAAGTGTTACAAGTTATTCTTATGCTTACTTTATAAAAAGGCCTTTCACAAATTAAAAAAGTATGAACTATCAATCAGAGGGCAAAATGCATGTGGAGGATTGTGTACAACAGGCTTTTCAGCAATGTTTTGATCGTGTTGACCATTTAGAATCCTAAAAATCATGTATCAAATAGTATTTATAGAGTTAACAAAATGCTAAAGGAGGGAACCTCTAAAACAACATAAGATGCAATGCAACCCCTAAAGATGTCTGCTTGAAAGTGCACGGCTTTAACAATCTAGGGCTGCACGATTAATCGAAATTAAATCGCGATTAGCCAGAAGCTGCGATTGTCATGCATATCTTTCAGTGAAGCACGGTTCTGTGATCAGTAGTAAATCTCCATCCGAAGGCCAGAGGGCGCTCTCGCGCTGAAACTCCAAGTACGCCCCGCTGAACAAATCAGGAAATTTCTATAGCGGTTGCTGAATAAGCAGAAGATTTAACTGCTTTCATTAATTCAACGTGACTAATAAACAAACTACTATAACAATATATGGTTTATTTGAGTTCTTCTTATTATAATTTTCCTTATAATAAATTATATAATAATGCAATGCCTTTAATAGAATACTATGAAATATGTTGTGTGCCTTATTCTGTGTAAGAAGCCACAACATCTCACAGAAAGATTTTTTTTTTAAACACTTGACTGACATTATGAAGTGACTACGCAAACAGCTTTCATAATCGCAGAACGATTTCTTCTATTTCATAATCGCGCGATTAAATCGTCTGCATAGCTTGTCAGTGAACTACAGCTCTGTGTAGTAAATGCTGCTCCATCTGAAAGCACGTGCTGGAGATTTACTAATATCCACAGAACTGGCTTTACTGGCAAGATACACATGACAATCACATTCGATTAATCGTGCAGCCCTATAACAATGTTACTTGAAAGAAAACTACATAAAACGCAAACATTTTTTTCAATGCGAACACAAGCTATTTCCTGTAAATGTGCAAGATGCCTAATTCATTGGCCAGTTGAGATATATTACTTGAAGGATATCAAGTGTAGGTAAACAGTCAAATGTGCACTATAAACTAGTGTGATTATAACTATGATAATTAATTAAAATAATATGATAACAAATACTGATTTGTAAAACCTAAAATAACAGCTGACACTGGAAGCCTTCCACATTCTAGTTAAAAATAGCTGTGCACATACATTAAAAATAAACAGGATATGCCGCTAAAAATATTTACTACTTCTACTAAAAACTACTGCATTAAAACATCTAGATAAACTAATTGACAAGTTGGTTTTTGGGTAATTAGTATCATAACTATCTTGACTTATTCTTACTCCTGACTAGTAGTGAAACCAATGCCTCGTGTTAGTTTCTGGAGCTCACAGACATCTGAGATGTGACTAGTGTTAACTGCTGAGAAAACGAGCAAAAATATGTCATTTCACAAGACTGTGAATATCATATCCTTGAGCGGTAGAACGCTGACAGATGCATTGTCTCATAACCAGTTGGGCAAAACTCTTTAAGATGAAGGTCAAAAACACATGACAAATGACATGCACAAGTGTAGATTTTGACTAGTAACTCCTCTGTCTTTTATCCCTTGTAATCAGTGGATTTATTTAGTGACAGGTCAGGCTGATCCTAGATGAGCACTCTTTCTGAGAGACGCCTACACATGGGTCTGAATTAGCGGTTATGGCCTCTGCAGACCACCTGACTCAGAATAGCACCGTGAGGAGGCTTCTGGTTTCCTGCAGAAATGTTTCCTGCATCTTGCAGCCCAAAGAGCAAAATAACACCAACCATGACACACATTGCTGCACTACGTCACATAGGCTGATACAATTCATCATGTACTAATGCTTTAACAAACCCAGATCACTGGAAAGAGCATTAGACAGGACAAATCCCATTCATTCCATTCATTAAATACGCAAAATTGTCAGTAAAGAATTACATAATCCATTATCCAATAATTACAGAAAAAAAGTAATATATAAAAAAAAAAAGATAATAACAATCCTGATTAACCTGTAAAAATATTGTTATTAATATATAATATTCGTTTTACACATGTTTATTTTTACTCAATAATGACTATATAACTGATTTTATATAATATATAAATATAATAATATATACACATATCTAGTAAATATATATATAATTAATTTAAAATATTATAATAGAGTAAAATGCATTACGTAGTTAATTCATTAATAAAAAAAAATGTAATACAGCCTTGTACCTTTTTTCATGTTTATATACTTTTTTATATTTTATAGAGATATACATCTTTTTATGCTTTAAACCAAAATTTGTAATTTTTTTAATAATCTCTGAGCTAGCTGTAATGGTTCATGAATTTTTGCAGAAAATAAATTTGAAAAATACTTCCAAAACCATGGCAGTCACTGTTGTATACCATAGGGTAAATGAACAGATAGCTTGTAAAATTAAAAACATAAAATAAACCTAATATCACAAGCAGCAACAAGCATCAGGATACCTATTAGCCTGCTGCAGCTTACTCATTCACCATCATGCTGAGTTGAAAGTTAATGCTATGAGAAAAATTAATCAGCTGCTTAATCAACCACACTGAGAGTGAGGTTAGAAGAGAACAAAGGTCAATCTGCCTAATTAACCAAAAGTTGGCCACTCAGAAGCAGCTTTCGAAGTAATTCACTGACCCCATCGGTTTCCACAACATCCACATTCCCATTGGCATCGTCGTCCATTTGCTTGTGAATGCTGCGGATGGCCTCAAAACTGAGAATGGCGTTCTCATCCTGGCAGAACAGCTCGTCAATGCGGCAAAGCTCTGAAGAAAAGAGACAGACACAGTTAGTGAGATACTAAAATAAGGCAAATTCTTAAATTACCTCTCATTTATTATATTTATAATTCATGTTCCGGATCCTTGTAATCTTTAAATGAAATGCCAAAGCCAATATCTTAGAGACCAGGCTGATGGCTGGCAAAACTGAAATATGATTTCACACTATATCATTTAAAGACAGCAAATAACATGCACAACAATTGCTGCAATGACATCTATATTTTATATAATATATGGAAAATTAAAATTAAAATGAATCAAAATGCTATATTACTTTTGCATATATCATTTATTTTCTTTAACAGTTATGTTAAATAATATATTAGACAAAAAATAAATTATATATATATTCTATACCGCTTCTAAAACCTAGCGGCCAAACAGAAAAACTTGATGCAAATCATTTTAAAAATACCAAATATGGGTTGCTATATACTAGTCTTGGCAATTTATTGGTGAAACACTAATTGTTCTGGCAACGTATTATTAGGACTAGGTCCATCCCTTGTATCAAACATCCACTTTTTACAATTTTTTTATATCCACTTTATACAATTCCTGATAGATAAAATAAAGCCTTGTCATATATTTTTCCTAGTTTATTATCCTGTTTCACACAACAATACATCAAATTATGGAAGTAAAGTTATGGAAGTAGAGATGCAAAAGGCAATTCACGATTACTAAGTTGCAAGTACTCATTTTGCAGATGCTTTTATCACTTACGTTATGTTCCACGTCACGAGTGCAACCTGGGATTAAGTGCCTTGTTTAATGTCACAATGATGAAAGGTCCTTGTGAGTTTCAAACCTGCAGTCTTTCGGTTACCAGCCAAGATCTTTAACCATTACACCATCCTACAATATTGAAGCTTTATTGGTTTTTAATTTAGAACTAGTGCATTCAACAGGACCACATCAAACAATAAAAGAGTGCCTCTTTGGAAATAAAGGTGAGATAAAAACCCAATATGTGACCCTGGACCACAAAACCAGTCTTAAGTCGCTGGGGTATACTTGTAGCAATAGCCAAAAATACATTGTATGGGTCAAAATTATTGATTTTTCTTTTATGCCAAAAATCATTAGGATATTAAGTAAAGATCATGTTCCATGAAGATATTTTGTAAATTTCCTACTGTAGATATATTAAAACTTAATTTTTGATTAGTAATATGCACTGCTAAGAACTTCATTTGGACAACTTTAAAGGCGATTTTCTCAGTATTTAGATTTGTTTGCACCCTCAGATTCCAGATTTTCAAATAGTTGTATCTCGGCCAAATGTTGTCCTATCCTAACAAACCATACATCAATGGTAAGCTTATGTATTCAGCTTCCAGATGATGTATAAATCTCAATTTCAAAAAACTGACCCTTATGACTGGTTTTGTGGTCCAAGGTCACATATGGCCTGTTGCCTTAGCAATAGTTAACTTAATTGTCGGGGGCAACAAAGCACTCTTCAATGAGAACATTGCGTGCTAATAAAGACTTAAAATGATAGCACCGGATCAAATTTCAGAATTCAGAAGTGCTTCTAAACAGCCTTCTCCAAATCCCACTGTGTCCTAGGGGGGCTAAAAATAGACTAGTCTGTGGTATTAACTAAAACTAGCAAACAACTATTTTTAGGCCGCAAATCTGCACAGCTGTTGTGTTACCACATTCAAGGTTCTGAGGGCCAGGAAAGCTCTGGTTTGTGCCGAGCGAACCTGCAGTAGTTCTTGTGAACGTTCACGAGTGGGAACTTTATCAGCTCAGAGCATGTGGTACTAGAGAGACTGATGTAGGCTGTGATGCATCCGGTCGTGTTTGTGTATATCAGAGTGTTATAACACAAAGGAACCGGTCCAAGAGATCCATGAGCTGCAGAAATAAACCTTGGCGTCTGTCTTTTCATAACACAATACATTTAGAAACTTAAGAGGAGACGTCTCTTAAAGCTCTCAAGGTACAGAGACAGAAGTCTATCTAAGCCTATCAAAGTCACCCTGAAGGCTTGGTAGATGATTGGGAACGAGGTTGGGGGCTGGTAAATGGACATGAAAAGAAGCATACTTGGTTTCTGAAATGTATCACTTACCAAGTAGAATGAACTACAACCTTTATATTAGATGTATCGTCTTGAATACCAGGCTGTACTCAAAACAAATTGATCAAACCTGAAGAAATTGAGCAATATCTATTTGTTGCTCAACTACTTGTCTCGGGCGATGTAATCACAAGTGATCAGCAAAGATAGATTGCTGCTTTACACCCGTTAGTAACATGCTAGTCTCCTGCCTAGTAACATCTCCTGTGATGTCCTGTGATCGGATTTCAAGAGGAGGGTCTCTTCTGGGACACTGTTAAATGTGTCACTGTTACTGCATGTTGATATAGCAAATAAGCCCACTTCCAACAACAACAAAAAAAGTGTTACATTGTTTTTCCCTAAATAATACTTTTAGAATTTGCACAAACTACCATTCAAAAGAATGTTTTTGAAAGTAGTCGCTCACCAATGCTGTATTTATTTGAGCAAAAATACAGTAGAATACAGCAGAACTTGGTACAATTTAAACTACCTCTCTCTATTGTAATAGATTTTAAAATGTGATTAATTCCTGTGATGCAAAGCTGAATTTTCAGCATCATTACTTCAGTCTTCAGTGTCACATGATCCTTCAGAAATCATTTTAATATGCTGATTTGCTGCTCAAGAAACATTTCTTATTATTATCAATGTTGAACACAGTTGTGCTGCTTAATGTTGCGTGATACTTTTTTTCAGTGATTAAAAAGTTCAAAAGAACAGCATTTATTTAAAACAGAAATATTTTATAACATTATAAACGTCTTTAAATAACTTTTGATTATTTAATGCATCCTTGCAGAATAGAAGTATTAATTTCTTCCAAAAAAAACTTGTGAATGGTAGTGTATATACACAAAATGTGAATAAATATTAAAAATAATAATAATTCATATTATATTTATATATAATTTTAATCCAAGCACAAATGAGATGTTTCAACCAGATTGCATCAAAACAACATATAAAAAAAAAAAAAAAGATTACACTGCATTATTGTAACTTTTAGGTCCAAAACTTACATTACCCTAGTACAGATATGCAATGCTACAAAAGCTTGATTGCATTTCGTCATAATATATCAGAAAGAAATTAATTGAACAACACACATTTAGCAAAATTGCCACATCAAGACATGTTGCATAACCCATCAGTTCTCTTTTTCAGGTCATGGTATGCAACAGTTTGGAGAAAACTCAGCTAGACACGCTTATAGTTAACTACCAAAATAACAGCAAGAAAACTCTATCGACCCCCCGAGAATAGTGACAAGAAAAATTAAGAATAGGACGGCACACTTGCAAAGCATTTGCATACTTGCGTAGAGTATCTATCTGGCTTTTGGTTACCAGCTGTTGTCCCATATAAAGTGTTTTATATAACCTAAACAAGCCTAAGATCAAAAGCACTGGTCAAAGCCCTGAACACTGCCTTTGTAAGAAACATGACTCTGTATCTAATCAGAGTTCAGTGAATACAGTTATGTAATGCAAAAGTCCCCTTACAACAATTATAATAGTCTAGCTAGTCAAGACAAAGTAAATCATCAAATAAACTTGATATAACAGATTTCATCTCTAAAAAAACGAAAGAAAGAGGACAACAAGCCACTAGTTATTTTCTGTCAATCTGCCGTTATATAACAGACAGGACTCAGGAGATGAGGGGCCGGCTGCCATTTTTGGGAGGCTGAAAACTAGCGCACCAACTGTGGAACATTGTCTTCTCCAATAAGACTGGAAACAAATCCAGGCCGACCAGTGGCATGAGTTTTGTACTGTCTGAAGCCTGACCGTCCATCGGTGCGGTTCTCAGACCTGACACGCACAGCAAGTTCCAAAGATCAAGGCCTGCGAGGCGTGGTGGGTACTGATCCTCTCTGCTGAAGCTTGAAAGAGTTTTTGATCACAGAGAGGCTGATGTGGTCAAGAAATATTTTATAAAATGGGATAAGAGCTGAAGTTTTAGGACATACACTACTGTTCAAAAGTTTGAGGTCGGTAAGACTTCTTGAACTTTTTGAAAAAAGTATCTTATGCTCATCAAGACTGCCTTTTTTGATAAAGAATATGGTAAAAACAGTAATGATGTGAAACATTACTACAATTCAAAATAACTGTTTTCTATTTGAATATATTTTAAAATGTAATTTATTCCTGTGATGGCAAAACCGAATTTTCAGCAGCCATTACTCTAGTCTTCATCCTTCAGAAATCATTCCAATATGCTGATTTGGTGTTATTTCAGTATCAGAGTTACAATTATAGTTTTTAATCAGTATTTTGAAATAGTTTTTATTTTATATTTTCTGTTTTCATTTTAATTTTAGTTAAAGTTTTAAAAATATTGATGTGTTTTTGACAATTTTTTAATGGTTTACATTAATTTTTATTTTTATTTTAGCTATTTTTTACATCACTATAAACTAAATGAAAATGAGAAATGTTGTAAAGTTTATTTTATATCAAGTAACACAATTTTTTTATGGTTTTAGTTATATTTAATAACCCTGGTGTTCAAGAGATATTCTTACTATTGTTGAAAGCAGTTGTGCTGCTTTTTTGGAAACCTTGATACATTTTCTCAGGATTTTGTTTTCAGGACTTTTGATGACTTGCAATAATTTTAAATTTAAATAGTTTTTAACATTGTAAATGTCTTTACTGTCACTTTTGATCAATTTAATGTGTTCTTATTGAATAAAGGTACACTATAGAGGTGTTGGAAGATTAACATTAATTCATAAACCACTTTCTTGTCATTTTGTCACGAGTTTGTAGCAATATCATGGTTAGAAGGGGGAAGAGAAAAAAAAAAAACTGAAACCCCAAACTTCCTTGAACGCTTGTGACCAAATTCCTTGAACGCTTGTGACTTTATACTGTCTATATAAGTGACTTGGCCTGTTATTTTAATGCCATCAAACACACTTGTGCCTGATGCAAAGAATAAAATATCTTAAATATAGAAATATAAGCATTGTAAAACACCCATACATGATTCTAAAGTCACAGCTACTGAAATTTAAAGCAACGAGCCCAACCTGCTCAGAAATACACACCGGTAGCATACTGCATGATAATACAGCATGATAATTTGTTTTGCAAACTTATTACCCTTATAAAATATTTACATTAATCGGTTTCAGCTGAAAAATAACAAACACCTATGGTATGTTATTTCCCACAGTGAGAGACAGAACAAGGTTATGTTTACATTCAGAATAGCATGCTAACATGCTACTTTATCTTTGCAGTATGTACGTGTGTGTGTGTGTGTGTGTGTGTATATAGAGTATTCACATTCTCTGCATGCACAAGATACCCAGGTTATCTGCTACATTTACTAAAACGTGTAGTATAAACTTGACCTTTCATTTCCAATGTGATGAATGAAGTGGAAGTAATACCAGCTTCAATTTTCAATGTCTTTATCACTATAGTATGCTAAAAGTACACCACTCATACACAAATATGCATTAAAGATGCAAAATAACCATGTGTTACTACTACAAATACCAAGCATAGCATACTATTGATTGGAATTGTAGACCTGGATCGATTTGCAAAGTTACAGGTGACTTTACAGGTCAATTCAGTGCAAAATGTTGTGTGAAATATGGTGGACACATACAGTACAGCTCATTCAACCAGTAGCCGGATGATGTATTGTCATTTAATGACTGGGCTCTATTCCAGTTCAACAAAAGCTTTGAAATGCACTCTAGACTTTAGGCAGTTTTCCCAAAGGGCTCTTAAGTCATTACACTGCAATCAAGATCAGACGGTTTGATTCACTAACATAACACGGAAAAGCAAGAACACCAGAAAGCCATAGCTATTCATTGTAAAAGACAACTTTTTTACATCTTTAAGTTGAATTGCACAAGAGCCATTGAGGCAGAACGTGATTGATGACAGACAAATATAACTTAAACATCACCCAGGTTCACATATAATAATGCTAGCTATATGTATACAGCAACTGCATTAAGAAAATTGTCCACTTAACATTTGCGTTGTGCTCCATAAATAAGTTACGGAAGGAAGCAAATAAGATTAATAATTAAAACACAAAAATCATCAATAAAATGTTTTACCCAGTCATTTAAAAATAACACATTTTAGAGCTGTAATGACAATACCGTGATACCGTGAAACCGTGATATTTTTGCTTAAGGTTATCATACTGTCAAAATCTCATACCGGCCCATGCCTATTTGGATCATGATTAAAATCCAGTGGTTGCCTCCGATTTTTAAATGGAAAGAGCACAGACAAAGCCTTAGTTTGTTCATATTAAGAGATTTATTTTATTTGTGTAACTTTTTGATTTGGGGTTTGTTTTAAAATTTCTATTTAGTTTTGTTATATTTGTAATGAAATTAACTCATTTGTAAGGGAATTAATTATTATTATTTCATTCAGGTTTTGAGAGGACTTGAGAGGATCTGAAGATTCGAATTCAACCTGATTAGACCGGATTCCAAATTCGATAGTTTACACTTTAAATCAAGGGTCATCCAGCGAGCCGGTGATTCTTAGTGTATTTTAACAACTTGAATCTTTGTATTTTCCCTGGCCACGGGTTAATACATGTTTTGATAAGTTATAAGCTATTATAGTAATTATTATGAGTAAGCTACGAGCTAGGCAGCAAGGGATCTTTGGCAAAAGTTTTAACCTTAAAATTATATGACACCAAACAATGATTCTTTATAAATGAAACATGAATTTTAGTTTGTCTCAATGGAATGTGATTGTTTCATGTGACTCAATAGTATAAGTGGGTCCGTTCGAAGACAGAGATCCTACATATTTATATTTTATATTTCAATTTCACAAAGAAACGTGCAGCAATAGCTTAATAAAACGACACCTTCTCATTTTTTGTTCTTTGAGTGTAACTAAAAACAAATATTTTCACATTATTGCATAATTTTCAAGGCCTGGAAATCACATTTTTTTCCATGACTTTTAAAATAAACTTCATGCCAAAATCAGAACTGATTCGAATTACAACAGAAAATCAGAATTAAAACAGAAAAGTCCCCCCTTCCCCCCTTTTGACTGAAACTGGTTTGTTTCGTAGAGCAAGCATCCGGGCAAGAAGCAACAGATCCCAATCATCACTTAAAAGTCAACTCGTATGAACTTTAAGGACAAGCCACCCTTTATATGGGCCTAAAACACATTACAGAAGCAATTGTATGCGCTATGATGCTCTTGGCACCTTCATTTGACATGCTGCCACAAGTATGACTGAAACTGGTTTGTTTCATAGAGCAAGCATCCGGGCAAGAAGCAACAGATCCCAATCATCACTTAAAAGTCAACTCGTATGAACTTTAAGGACAAGCCACCCTTTATATGGGCCTAAAACACATTACAGAAGCAATTGTATGCGCTATGATGCTCTTGGCACCTTCATTTGACATGCTGCCACAAGTAAGGACAGTGCTTAACAGAGATTGCATTCCCTTACTATTCTCAGCCAGGCCACATTTATACCCCCATACAATTTCTAAATTAGACTACAGCACTGGCACAAGGGACTGCAAAGCACAGAGCACTCTGAAGTACATTTTGTTTGTTGATAAGGCCGTCAGCTCTCATCTATGATGACACAGCTACTTTTTCTCCAATGTAAAATAATAATTCAAACAGTTCAAACTCACCTGAGACACCGTTGTCCGATGTTAAGGGGTCTGGGCTTACATGATTGGATTTGTCCGCTCGACATTCCAACAAGAAGCATATACATACAATCCAGAAAGTCACCAATCTGCTGAGCTCCATAGTGGGACAGCTGGTTTGGGATACGAGAGAGAAAGATCATGTGAACAAACCAACAATCCAACCCTGCATGTCAAGTCATGTATTAAAGTAATCCTGAGATGATATACGGAAGAACACAGACAACTGAAAAACACTCTGAATAAGCCTACTTCCTCACTATATAGTAGATGGAAAACAGCATGTGAAAAGAGCAACATGTCCAAATTTCATTCATACCACCCATATTCATACTATACAGAACATACCTCTTTAACGATCACAAAGTAAGTTTCATTCAAACCTAATAGTACATACTTTTGGACACAGCTTTAATGTCTTTAATTATGACACTCATTCTGCACATGCTTAGTAGAGTTCTCTTTTTGCCTGAAAGTAAAGGTAATAGATAAGTCCCCATTTTGAAGGGTTTTTTTTTGTTTTTTTGATGCTCAGTATTTTTCTTCTATACTGTATAAACTTATGGTGCCTCTGAATTTAAAGTTTTCTATTTTAACTCTATAATACATATTAAAAGTATTTTATAGTACTAATATATTGTAAAATATTAATAATGTAGGCACCACTTACACTTTTGCTATAAATGCATCATTTCTAACAGGTAAAAATAAAAGAATTAGAACAATATAAAGGTAAAACCCATTCAGTAAGCAGAGTGTAAAAAGTGTTAAATCAATGTTAGTTATTTGACGGAATTAAGATACAGTGGGTTAAACATTTTAACTCATGCCTTGCTGAAATCCACTTCCTGTAATTGACCTGCATATTATTACTAGAGCCCGACCGATATATCGTTTAGCCGATATTATCAGCCGATATGAGTCTGTCGCCGATATATCGGTATCGGCGAATATGCCGCAGATACGATTTTTTTTTTTACAGAGCATATAAACGCAGATAAAATGCTTGAAATTGTGTAATTACTTAGTTTGTCCAGCAGAGCGCGCTCCATTGTTTGCTACTGGCGACCTGGATGAAATGCTTTAAAGCTTAAGTCTATGGAAAACCATTGAAACTTTGAACGGCCATATCTCCGTAACGGCACGGCGGATCCGCACCAAATTCAGGGGATCCCTTCAGCTCTAGGAACCCTCTCGAACGCGAATCGAGTGTACGTCTTGAGGCCCTCTTTCGAATGAGACCACCCCCACGTCGATAGCCCCCGGGGTTCGGGAGTTACCCACGGTTAAATCTGCGGTCCGGCGCTGACCTATCTAGCGATCCCGGGGGGCTACCGACACGCGGAGGGTGGCGTTGAGAGGGCTCCTCGAGCTGAAGGGATCCCCCGAATTTGGTTGAGATCTGCCGGCGCGTTCGCGAGATAGTGACACCAGCCAACACTTTCACTTCAGTAAGGAGGTTTCTTGTTCAGGCAGCAGCATTCAAGCATTGTCTTATTCGACCGTAAGTACCCTGCGAAGTGGACTTCACATGAGACATCTGACTGCTGAGTGCTGAGTAGTGATTGTGTTTTTCAGCACGTGTGCACCCTTAATTTACAGAGAAAAGAAGGTCAGGGAAAAATCTGTAGATGGAAAATCTCCATACAAGTTCTTTGTGCATTTTTCTTTTTTACTACTTGTACACGTTGCATTCAAAGGGCATTAAAGTGCGCGAGACGTGAATTCGTATTTATTTACAGAGGTAAATTATGTCACACTTCTCTAGTGAGTTCCGTCTAGGCCTGTCGCAATAATCAATATATCGACTTATCGCGCAATATATGTACATGACCTCAATTTTTGGTGATGAAGTTTGTTGTCATTTGGAAGCATGTAGGCTTTAGGGCTGCACGATAAATCGCATGCGATATTTAACTCGCATCTTGTCAGTAAATCCATTCTGTAATCAGCGGTAAATCTCCATCACGTGTGGGCTTTCACATGGAGCAGCATTAACTACACAGAGCCGTTGTTCACCGACAAGCTGCGCGAAACATGCGCAAAATATGATCGTGATTTTGAACAACGGCTCTGTGTAGTTAATGCTGCTCCATGTGAAAGCCCGCACGTGATGGAGATTTACCAC
>NW_015539920.1:442998-443493 GCF_001515605.1 Sinocyclocheilus anshuiensis
TAACGTGGTGTAGTCATGAGGTGCTAGTTCAAATTTAAAGGGGTGCATCTCATATGATGCATCTCATATGATGCGATTTCAATTTTTCATTTCTTTTTGGAGTGTTACAAGCTCTTGGTGCATAAAGAAGATCTGTAAAGTTGCAAAGACTAAAGTCGTTCCGTCTGTGTGTGAAGACAGTAGCGCAAATGTGGAATGAATGTTCCAAAGTGAAATAAACTTCAACGGAATAAAGTTGAATGGAATTGAACTGAATTAAAGTTGAATAAACTTCAACTTTACTGTTCAGTGCATTGATGTCAGACTCATTTTGGATAGTAAAGTTTATTGTTAAATTGTTAAATGCCCGTACATATCTCTGTCACCATTATAAGTGTTTGATCACCACATTTGAGTGATCATTGCAAAAAATGTGTTTATGTATATATATATATATTCTGTTTATGTATATACTGTATTCTATATATAGTACCAGTCAAATGTTTGGACACATGA
>NW_015539920.1:443941-445709 GCF_001515605.1 Sinocyclocheilus anshuiensis
AAGTGAAATAAACTTCAACGGAATAAAGTTGAATGGAATTGAACTGAATTAAAGTTGAATAAACTTCAACTTTACTGTTCAGTGCACTGATGTCAGACTCATTTTGAATAAAGTTTATTGTTAAATGCCCTGCCTCCATCATCACATATCTTTGTCACGTCATTATAAGTGTTTGATCACCACATTTGAGTGATCATTGCAAAAAATGTGTTTATGTATATATATTCTGTTTATGTATATACTGTATTCTATATATAGTCCCAGTCAAATGTTTGGACACACGAATGGGAAAGTGTCCAAACTTTTGACTGGTACTGTACTATAATATACACAAAGAATAACGGCCGATATATCGAGATCTGCCTTTTTTTACTTTTACTCCCAAATATCGGTCCCAAAAAACCCATATCGGTCAGGCTCTAATTATTACTATTACTTTTTTTTTTTTTTATTAATTTATTCAATTATTTATTTATGCTTTCAAATTCTTTTGACATTAAAATATTAGACAGAAAATGTACCCTTCTGTAAATTCACATTTCAGAAAGATTACTGTTATCAAAAATAGCACAAATGTTTTTATTTGTGTCAATTTGACCCCCAGTAAAACATGGTTGAAAAGCACAAACAGACAAACAAATAAATAAATGTGTAAAAACACCAAACAAGAAATGTTACAAATTGTTTTATGTTTATTTCCACAATAAACCGAATGCAACGTCTTTTTTCTCTCACTGATGACCTGTGATGAATGTTATCAAGTTACTCCCCTACTCACCTGTCAACTAGTTAACATTTTTAAGTGGAAACTATGTAGTGTAACTATACTTACCATTTGAAAGGTTTACAATCTTAAAGGTTTAGCTTTATATGTACCATACGAAGGGCACAGCACAGACTTTACACAATAATAATCTTAATAATTAACCTACGTATCATATCTCCAGATATGACTAATGAGCAGATCATAACTAGTAAGAGTTCCTTCACTCACATTTGCTTAACGAAATCAGTCATAAATAGCTGATTCATAATCAACGACACTGTATTATATTTATATTCACGCGGTTGAATACGCAGCTGGCTTTGTAGCGGCACGAGGCCACTGGTTCCCACCTTTCCCTATTTCTAAACACCCAAATCCATCCCTAAACAGATGTGTGATGTAAAACATAGCGAAACTAAATGTTAAACGGTTTAAAAAGAGCTGCGTTACCTGGGATTCTCGTGTAGACCGTCTCAGTGTTCGAGGTTCGTCTTCAGCTGTTCTCTCCTCCCATCAGACTCCATGGAGGCTTTGTACTGAAACACTCCTAATACACACGAGCACACGGTTCTGTGCAGTTTCCCGTCCCGCCGATGAGAGAATACGGCAGGTGGACGGTGGTTCGCTCGTCCTCGGTCAGGACGGAAGCTAAGGAGGCCGAACGAGCTGTGCTTCCTCCTCGACTCACGTCGGGCTGGCAGTCTGTGGCGCGACGCATGCGCAGTCACACACTCCCTGCTAACCACACCATGCCTGATCATATCAAACGGTCTCCGTTATAACAAACACACACATGCTGCTTGTTATTTAATGGTGTCGACTTTACATTGACTTACTTAGTTTTTATATTTAAGTTATGATATTTTCTAGTATGTTAATTAATGATTATTTATTTAGTATGTTCATTGTGTTTACCACAATGAAGGGTGTTTTATATTTTGAAATTATATAATATGGCATTACTATTAATAATAATAATAATATATATATATATATATATAT
>NW_015539920.1:445819-453497 GCF_001515605.1 Sinocyclocheilus anshuiensis
TCGACCGAAATTAAGAAATATACCGTGATATAAATTTTGGGCATATCGTCCAGCCCTATCCTGACCCAATGTGATCTTCACAAAAACCTTTTTCAGTTTTAGTTTTTCATTAAGTCAGTATTTAGTTTGTTTATTCTTTACCACAATGAAGGGTGTTTTATGGCAATGATATTAATAATAATAATTATAATATCTAATATAATTATATAATATTACATTTATTTTAATAATTATTATAAGGCTATTTTCTATTTATTTTTATCAAATATTTGCACATATTATTTTATATTCCCTTATATTGTTATACTTTTTATTCATGTCAATTATTTTTCTACATTTATGCACTTTTGTCCAAAGCGACTTGTATTACATTCAAAGTATACATTTGATCAGTCCATGCATTCCTTAGGAATCAAACCATGACCTTTGTGTTGCTAGCGCCACACTCTAATGTTTGAGCTGCAATCTAAAAGATAGAAAATCACCTTAATATCTAACCTCTTCCTTAAATTGGGAGCTTGCAGGACATTTGTTTTACACAGATTTCCCACAAATTCAGTGCAGAAAATGTGAAAAAGGCTGGACGTTAATAATCACCATAAAACACTCTGCCCAACCACTTCACTCTGCCTAATCACCACCAGCAATAAAATGGCATAATAAAATAAAATAGTCAATAATAACACAACTTTCAGTAGTGCATAGAAGGGCCTAAGGAAGTGGCCATTTGTCTGGTGCAAAAAAAAGTGCATTCACTGTTTGGCTGGACACCCACATCTGCTGTGATGGTGTTTTCCTAACACTTTTGTTTTCTCCTACTCACCCCTTCATGTGAAGGGACTGCAGCGTGGGCTCGTGTCTGTGAAAAGATTACAGTGCCTCCCAGTGACCTCGTGATGACACTGCAAAATTTCACTGATGTTAACATTTTACAGTTTCAGTTCGAGGCGTCCTGGACTCTTTTGGATCGTACATTTTAAAGGAATAGTTCACCCAAAAATGAAAATCTGATGAAAATGTACTCACGCTCAGGCCATCAAAGATGAAGATGAGTTTGTTTCTTCGTGGGAACAAATCCATCAAGGCGTTTTAACTTTAAAACTATAGCCAAAATACCAGTCTATAATCCATAATAACGTTTCCTCCAGTGAAAAAGTCCATCCACTCTTGTCCTCTCACATCAAAATCCACCAACATATTTGTTTAAAACTGTTTTTGCTTGATCTGTGCATATTTCCTGATTGATACAATATGACGTTTTCACTGGAGAAAGCAATATTACAGATAGAGGACTTGTATTTTATTTGGAAGCAACGGTTTGAAGTTAAAAACATCCTATTGATGGACTGTTTCTTACAAACATGCAGCTTTCTTCTTCATGAGATGCTAATTGATGGACTGGAGTGATGTGTGATGTTTTTATCAGCTGATTGGAGTAATTGGTGTGCACCTGCCCAACCTTCAGGATGTGTACAACTCCAGAGTGAAGAAATAGGCAGGCAACATCATCACAGACCACTCTCACCTCCCCTCCACAACCTGTTTGCACTTCTCCGCTTTGGCAGACCCTACAGATCTCTGTGCACTAGAACATATAGGCATAAAAACAGATTTTTTCCCCCCATGCCATCTCCATCTTAAACAGCTAACACAGAAATTATTACCTGTTT
This sequence comes from Sinocyclocheilus anshuiensis, assembly GCF_001515605.1. Lineage (NCBI taxonomy): Eukaryota > Metazoa > Chordata > Actinopteri > Cypriniformes > Cyprinidae > Sinocyclocheilus > Sinocyclocheilus anshuiensis. The sequence continues at coordinate 447,490 of NW_015539920.1, forward strand.
TCTGTAATTCCTCTTTCCATTTCCAGCAATTGCCTGTCTTTCAAGTATTATGTAAATACATATGCATATTTTATTTATACAACTGTACAGTAAATAATGTACAAATCTGTACCAGATTTTACCACATTATTAATATTATTATTATCAGTCTTACTTATTTAATTATTCTTTCTGTTCTCATGTCATATATGTATGTATGTACAGTGCCTTGCGAAAGTATTCATTCCCCTTCATTTTTTTTTTACATTTTGTTATGTTGCTGCTTTATGATAAACGTCTTTAAATTACTTTTTTCCACATCAATCTACACTCCATACACCATACTGACAAAGCAAAAACTGAATTGTCATAACTTCGTAGATTTATTAAAAATAAAAAACTGAAATAAGTACATTGCATAACTATTCACGCCCTTACCTAAATATTTAGCTGAAGCACCTTAACAGCCTCAAGTCTTTTTTTATTTGATGCGACACGCTTTGCTCATCAGCATTTTGCAATTATCTGCCATTCTTCACCTCACCTGTTCACCTCTCAAGCTCTGTCAGGTTGGATGGGGGCAGATGCACATTTTCAGGTTTCTCCAGAAATATTTGATTGTGTTCAATCCCAGGCTGTGGCTGGGCCACTCAAGGACATTCACACAGTTGTCTATAAGCCACTCTTGCTGTGTGCTTAGGGTCATTGTCCTGTTGGAAGGTGAACCTTCTGCCCAGTCTGAGGTTCTGAATGCTCTGGACTGGGTTTTCATTAAGGCTATCTCTATATTTTGCTGGACTGAGCTTTTCTTCTACTCTGATGAGTCCTTCAGTCCCTGCCGCTGAAAAACAGCCCCACAGCATGAGGCTGCTACCACCACACTTTACTTTTGGGATAGTACTCTGCAGGTGATGAGCAGTGCCTGGTTTCCTTCAAACATGATGTTTGGAATTGAGGTTCATCAGACCAGATAATACCGTTTCTCACAGTCTGAGGGTCCTTTAGGTCCTTTTTTCAAATTCCAAGTGTGTTTTCATGTGTCTTAACTGAAGAGAGGATTGAGTTTGGCCACACCGCCATAAAGACTGGATTGGTGGAGTGTTGTAGCGATGTTTGTCCTTCTGTAGATCTCTCCTATCTCCACATATGATCATGGAGCTCAACTAGAGTGACCATCAGGTTCTTGTTCACCACTCTAACCAAAGCCCTTCTCCATCAATTGCTCAGTTTGGCCAGAAGGCCAACTCGAGGAATAGTCCTGGTTGTTTTAAACGTCTTCCATTAAGGGTAACAGAGACTACATGCTTCTGTGACCCTTCAAAGAAGCATAATTTTTCTTCCACAGATGTGTGGCTTGACGCAAACCTGTTTCTGAGCTCTACAAGCAGTTCTTTTGACCTCAGGGCTTGGTTTTTGCTCTGATATGCATTATCAGCTGTTAGACCTTTATTACAATGTGTGTGCCTTTCCAAATCATACCCATTCAATTGAATTTGCCACAGGTTAACTTCACTTGAAGTGTAGTAATATCTTCAAGCAAAATGAATACTTCTGAGCTAAATTTCAACTGTCCCAGATAAGGGTATGAATACTTATGCAATGGAATCATTTTAGTTTTTTATTTTTAATACATTTGCAAAGATGTTAAAAACCTGTTTTTTTTTGCTTGACAATTATGGTGTATGGAGTGTAGATTGTTGTGGAAAAAAAACTAATTTAAACCAGTTTAACATAAGGCAGCAACAAAACGAAATGTGAAAAAAATGAAGGGGTATGAATACATTCGCAAGGCACTGTATGTATGCATGTACCAAGTGCTCCTAAAAAACCACAACAAATTCCTTCTGTGTTTGCCCACACTTGGCGAATAAAGCTAATTCTGATTCTGATTCATTCTGACGGCACCCATTCACTGCAGAGGATCCATTGGTGAGCATGTGAAACAAACTCATCTACATCTTGGATGGCCTGAGAGTGAGTAAATGTTCAGAAAATGTATATACATTTTAGGCCATTCATGTATGGCCTATATCATCTTTGAACTTCTCCACCAGCATTTTGCCTTTTTGTGTCACTGACTTCCTCTCAGCGCACTGGGCTGTGCTCACTTCCTCCTTCAGTCCCCTGTGTCACTGTATTTAGGGAGTTTTATTCATACCACTATTGACAATTTCCTGGACGCTCTTTTGGATCATGCACGGTGAGTTTATCTCTTATTTGCACTTGGTTCTCTGTCCCAAACTCTCCTTCCTATTAGCTTTTATTCTAGGCCAGATTTAATTTGCATCTCTGGTTTGATAATGTGTAAACTGATAAGAATGCATTGATGTCATTAGAGCAGTTACATCCTTTTTTTTATTCTGCTATAGTCAAATGGAGCTCTGCTGTGGTTTCTGACCAAATAATAATATAAGTTAATATGTAATGGTATTTTACATTTTATATGTATTAAATATAATAAAGAAAGAAAACCTTTACTTTTCTACTAAAAAATACAGTGCAAGTTACAGTATGTGAAGCCTTGTGTTGGTAGCATTTGGATATACAAGAACACAGACAATATTGTATTTATTAGATAATAAATGGAAAAATATACAAGATCAGAGGGTTTGATGGAGAAAAGCATCATCTGAAATATGTGAGATGCACATACATTGATTTGATGACTCTGGCCAGTCTGATTCACTTTGTAGTTTATTCGGACAGCCCAGAGACAGAAAGAGACTGTCTGTAAAACAACCAACCAATGTGCCATTCAGCAAATATCCTTGTGAATATCTAGCCCTGCTATTAACAAAAAAAAAACAACCTTTTTTTTATTATTTTTTTTATTTGACATGCACCTAGTAATTATAAAACATGCATTCCTACTAATGGAATTTGCATTGTACTCCTTTTGATTGGAGCTTAAGATTTTTTACGCAAATACTTTCCTGGGCAGTATGAATCATACTATAAGTGAATGGACTGTTGGCGGTTCGTGACCCCTAAAATAATAAGCTGTACAGCTTCAAGTTCTAGTTTCTTTAAAAAAAAAGGAACTGTTTTTTTGTCAGCAAAGTCATGTTAAACCCCTAAACCTATAAACACTGTATTGATTTCACATTTCAAACTCAGATGTGCATAGAGTACATGTATGTATTTTAACATACATAGTAGGCCTTTAACAGATAAATCAACATGTAAAAAGAGTCGACGGCCTCTTCATTTGATTTTTCTAAGATGAGGAGAATGAACATCATATGTTATAATAAATATTGCAAGATTATTCTATTATTGCAGAGTTTCAGAAGATGTTAACAGGCACCCATGTGAGATGAATTACTTCCCTACCAGCTCTGTGCAACTGTTCTTCTCAGAAATATATAAATAAAGGTCACTGACAACACAATGTTTTGTGGGCGTTAAGCGCAGTCATTTTTAGCTTAAATGCATGTGATAATCTGACATAAACATGATTTACTCAACCATGATGGACTTCTAGCATGAATATGTTAATTTATTGTGTTTAATCAGCATTGGAAGGACTGTTTTTGTCTAATATTAAAGATTCAAGATTGATATATTCAGCATTTTGCATGTCGTTTAAAAAAGATAACTGTTTAAAATAACTGTTTTCTATTTTAAAATGTAATTTAGTGATGCTAAGATGAATTTTCAGCATCATCCAGTCTTCAATATCACATCATCCTTCAGAAATCATTCTAATATGCTGATTTGCTGCTCAAGAAACATTACTTATTATTAGCAATGTTGAAAAAAGTTGTCCTGCTTCATATTTTTGTGGAAAATGTGATATACTACCATTCAAGATATTAAAAAGATAAGAAATGTACACTTTTATTGAGCAAAAACACATTAAATTGATCAAAAGTGACAAGACATTTATAATATTACAAACAAAATTCAATTTGAATTAAATCTTTATATTCATCAAAGAATCCAGGGAAAAAGTATCACGGTTTCCACAAAAAAAATCTTTAAAAAAATAAATATTAAGCAGCAAAAGCTGTTTTCAATATTGATAATGATAAGATCCATTATTAATAATTAAACACCAATAATAACTGTTAATATTTGAGCAGCAAATAAGCATATTACAATGATCTGAATTATTCCAAACTTTTATTGTGTATCTAGAGCTAAACATATCATGTACTGCATGCAAGTCATAGACAACATTTGGTCCTTATGTATCTTTCAGTTATTGAAAGCTGAAGGGAGAACAACAATGCAGAACATCAAGTGTGTCATGGTTGGAGATGGTGCCGTTGGGAAGACCTGCCTCCTGATCTCCTTCACCACCAACGCCTTTCCTAAAGAATACATCCCCACTGTTTTTGACAACTACAGCGCACAGCTCGCTGTAGACTCTAAAGTCGTCAGTCTGAACCTGTGGGACACCGCGGGACAGGAGGAGTACGACCGTCTACGGACCCTCTCCTACCCACAGACCAACGTCTTCATCATCTGCTTCTGCATCGCCAGCCCCTCGTCCTATGAGAATGTCAAGCTAAAGTGGTACCCCGAGGTGTCAGAACACTGTCCTAACGTTCCCATCCTGCTGGTGGGGACTAAAAAGGATCTGAGAGATGATCCAGAGGTGCTGAAGAAGCTCAAGGAGAAGAACCTGTCGGTGGTGTCCCAGCAGCAGGGGGTGGCACTGGCCCGACAAATCCAGGCCAGCAAGTACATGGAGTGTTCAGCGCTCAGCCAGGATGGGGTGAAGGAAGTGTTTACGGAAGCTGTTCACGCTTTCCTCAACCCCAAATCACAAGCCCCCAAGAAATCATGTGTGCTACTATAAATGGGTTGGGACCTGAACAGATGTATTTTTATATGGGGTATTTGTTTTATCACATGTACAAATAAACCAAAATCTTTTAAATAAAATCTTAAAAAGTATAAATGTTTTTACATTATATAACAAAATATCATACAAAGTGGTATTTATTTCAAAGAGAAATAAAACACTTTTAAAGAATATTAATATTCTAAAATGTAATATAAATAATGTTGGGTTTCAAATAATAAAAAATAGAAATACACTGTTAACGTCCCAAATAATTAATTGGTTTGAGTAGGCCAAACTTAAACAAACAAGATCAGAATTTTTATTTTTTTTTTGGAGTTCACAAAACTGACACATCGTAAGTCATCTGAATTTTTTAATTGTTTCGAATTTAATGAACTTGTTTCTTTTAATTTTGAGGAACTTAAATTTTTACTGAAACTGGGAAACTGGGCTGGGGATTTCTATTTCCCAGCATGCTTTGCCATGGCACTCAAAAGGGAGAGTAAATGCTAAAATTAATTGTTATATGTTTTTTTTTGCAAGATTGTTAAATGGGAGATTTCGTAGTGTTTAATGTTTTGAATTTCTGTTATGTTTGTGACAATTTGAGCAGGTAGCCTATATGTTAAATGTTAAATAGGCCTACTCATTAAGCTATTGCTATGCTAATCAAAGTATTGTGTTACTTAGCATCTTAGCATTTAATGAATTAGCTGGTTATAGCTTAAATTTCCACTACTAAAATATTTAAGTTGAGATTACATGATCACTTTTAGTTGAAGTGTAATCAAAATGTATGAGTTACAGTAGTTTACTCAAATATTTCAAGTTGCGAGCAATTAGCATGTATGAGCACAAAATAACAATCTGACCGTTCTTCTTACTTAAACTTTAACTAAAAATTTTGATGTAACTGATTATCTCAAATTGTTTGAGTTGTGTTAACTTATTATGCAAAATAATGACAAAAAGTAGAGTATTTGGACACTTTCTGGGTCTCAAACCTTTTGGAACATGTTTATAATTGACGTGATGAGCACTGTGAAAAATATTTTCAAAGTTGCAACTAAAATAAAGATCGTTGGGGTGCATTTTTCGAGAAAATACTATTTCAGTTTTTCTACTTGAACATTTCTACTTGAAAATGTGTTACTTGCAGTTTCTCTGTAATTATTTGTGAAATTATCTAGCAATTTCAGGTTCTGGTTCTGAGAAAAGCTCTAGCATAATTTTT
>NW_015539920.1:453515-455339 GCF_001515605.1 Sinocyclocheilus anshuiensis
ATTTTTTATTTTTTATTTTTTATTTTTTATTTTTTATTTTTTTTTTTCCAGATGCTTGATATTTTGTTGTATAACGAATTAACATTTTACAAGTCCAAATATGTTTTAGGGCCACTGTATATGTTCACTGCAATGAAAATAAATAAATAAATAAATATATATATATATGACAGTTATATATATGTATGGTAATTAATGTAGCATGAACATACATTTAAAGACAAGAAAAAGTTATTTGAAAGATTTGGCGCAATAAATCTAAATATTTGATTCAGTGTTCTTTGTAGCCTCACATGTATTAAGTTTCAAATCACTAGCTGAGTCCTATTTTTGAATGCTCCCGACTGTATTTAATTGTGTTTTTCTTTGTTACTCAAAGGTAAATATAACCAACAAATGTAAGCAAAGCTGTCACTGATTCAAACTACAGTATAACTGAGTTTAATTCATGATATTCCAAATATTCTGCAGATATAAAGAATGATAAAAAGAGTCTGACTTTGCAGGTAAAGCAAAGCCTTGTTTTCAATATGACGTTCATTGGCATATTTAATCTTGCTGCAGCAATTAGTATTAAATATCATGTACTGTTGAGCACAAGAAAGAAATTCTGTGCCACTTCTGTGTGAATCAGTTCACACAACCACTGTCACAGTATTAAAGGTTTTCTATAAAACTGCTGACTTTGTACTTTTCTGCACACGTTAATAAAAAGGAGGACCCGTTTATGCAAATCTGTGCTTTTTACACACTTACCTCACGATTACAAAACATGAAACCCATTAGTTTCAGGTTCATTTTTGGGGGGGGGGGATGAGTTTGTGGCTGCTTATGAAGCAATTTTCATGCTTTCATGTACTTCCTTTTGTGTTGAATTTCAAACCTCTTGTTAGTGAGAGCAGAAGAAACGAGAAACATTCACTTCCCTCGTCTAAATCCTCAGCTATTTCTGGCACAGTTTGCAGCAGTCTTGGTTTTGTTGTATGTCTGGAGTCACAAGAGAACAGAACGACAGAATTAGTCACTTTTTAGCTGGAAAAATAAAATAAAACAAATCTCAGGGTTGCAAATAAAAATAAAACTCTAGCTCTAAGAAAAGCTCTAGAAGAAATATTACTGTGAGTGAGACATTGGACCAGATCTGATCCCTCATCTCACAGAGTTGCATGGTGTTGTATTTGCCTCAGTGTGATTTGAAAGTAAAATGAAGTAGACTAACATGAGACTGCTGCAGTTTTATTATCAGGCAAACACTGCTGTTCATTCACTTAAATCCTGACCACAAGCCATGGAATTTGACAGTGAAATCAGTGTTATGGCCTCTGGCAAACACAAAACAACACGCTTGTCTTTGTTTGGACCTTGTGCTGGCTTTCATTATGTTTGAACATTTTCTTTCCCATTCATTTAATTATACAAATACGATCTCCAGTTTCCAAATACATCCAATCTGCAAATCTATTTCCTAATACATCAATTTATTTGATCATGTAAAGTATATATTTTTCCTTCTCACATAATGATCACATGATAATGAGATAATCTTCAGTCTGATGTGGTAAAATGCAGTATGACTCTACAGTTAAATCATGTGCTAATACTGCCAGCCTGTGGTCAAAGATTGAAAGCACCTCATTTAAACCTGCTAAACATGACAGAGAGCTGCTGGTTTTATTCAGGCCTGTCCCTAACAGTATTTGCAATCAAAATAATGGTGAGATTAGTGTACTGCTGTGAGGTCAGCTAATGGTCATCAATTTTTGTATGACAATTGCATTAAATATCTATCTATCTATCTATCTATCCATCCATCCATCCATCCAT
>NW_015539920.1:456006-471278 GCF_001515605.1 Sinocyclocheilus anshuiensis
TATCCATCCATCCATCCATCCATCCATCATCTATCTATCTATCTATCCATCCATCCATCTATCTATCTATTGCCAGGGGTGTGACACTATAATGACACTATTGTCTGCTTTAAAATATTTTTTGACAGCAAAAATATAAGTAGTTTCATAATAAAATTTGGCAACACTTATTTTCCAGGTTTATATCTGTGAAGCTGCTTTTAAACTATTTGTATTATATAACATAGTTATATAAAGATTAATATATGCTTGTAAAGTGGGGGTTTATGGGATTCAGCTCTGACAGTGATTGTAGAGAAGTGGCTTATCATTGGTTGCAACTAATGCTTCACACACCCCTTCTTATCAGTGAAAGTTGAGATTCACCTGAGAGAAATTGTTCAATTTAGGAGACATTTTCAGGAAAAAAAAGATTTAAAAAATTTGTAAAATTTGCTTGACAGATTTTGACAACTAGTTCAACATTTTTGTATGTAATGACTCAAGCAATAGAATGAGGACTATTAGTTTTATATGGAATGACTATTCAGCATTCACAAGTATAGTTAATTTTGACTGACATGACATAAGCAAATGATAATGTTATAAAACAGCAGAGAGTTGTATGAAAGCAATTGATGCATGTCCAAAAGCATTTGCAATTTGTTCGAAGGAATGAGAAACTGCTACTATGATGTGCACAAATGACTAAATGTTGTGGAGGTTGAACTAACTGTTGTGCAAATGTAAATAGTGATGTGAGAAATGCACCAAAGCGACTGAGAAAAACTGTATTAATAATAAATACATGTGAACTCAATGGCAGCAAAAAGTGGACTTTTTTTTTTTTTTTTACATATATAATACGATGTCAAATAGAGTGAGGCACAGAGGCAGGATTACACACGTGCTCTGTTTGGAGGATTAAACGGTTTAGTGTCTCTGTGTTTTATTGACTTTCATACAGCAGCTGTCATCTGGAGTTGAAAGACTAGATCTTCAATGAATCGAATATCTATTCACTTCTCATTTTAAAGCCCCATAGCAGAGCTTCAATAAACTGAACTGCGAGATGACTGCCAAGAATGTGCAATATTTTGCCTTTTTTACCTCCTGCTTGATGTTTGTGCCAGGTAATGCTTTCTTCTTTCTTACATATCAATCTGCCACTGTGCTGTTGTTCACAATTGTTTGATTTTTTTTGCAGGTTTTTAGGTCTTAAACCCTCTTTAAATTCATTTTAAACAGTCTAATGTTTAGTCAAAAGTACAACTTACTGTAAAAAGTGACATTGAAGTGAAAGTGCATTATTTGCCATTTACTCTATGCATTGATTTCCATCTGCTGATAATTTTTATATATCTATTTCTGTGTATTGACATCACATTGTCAATCCAACATGATAATCCTTTCTGTAAATCTCTTTTAAAGCTTCACTGACATGACAAAGCAGTTGCAAACATCTGGCAAAGTCTAGACCTGTGTCTATATCACTCAAAGGTTTTCATATAGTGTTCAGTACCTACTTAAATAATCACTTTCCTCTTATGCACTGCACTTTATGGGGTACCATCTAACCCTATAGTGAGACACCATGTTCTATGCTACTGGGGCATGTTGTCACAAAGTGTCAGTGTGTTTCATGAACTGTATCTTTTTATTTTTCTGGAAAATAACAGTGGGAATATTCAATATTGGTATACTGACCAGCTGCTTAATGGTATATACACTCAATCGCTTGTGTTGTATAGCTTCAGATGAGTAATCTAGCAGGAAATCTCATCCCTCCATTCCTCCCGATTAAGCCATCTGTCATGTGGGCATGTGTTATCCATCACAAGTGCTGTTATGTGGCTCTGATTGACAGGCAGCTCTGATCTATTGCTGTAATACAAAACCACATCAATCAAATTCAAATATGTAATAAAACTGAAAAGTTAGTATTTGGTTTACCTTAGGATGAATCTTGCCTTGTCTTTGCTTTGTTATATTCCAACATTTGTAAGTCGTCGTCTGTCTAAAAACTTGCCACATCACATTTAGACTAATTTAAAATGTTTTTTAAAGAAGTCTCTTATGCTCATCAAGGCTGCATTTATTTTATAAAAAATACAGTAAAATCGTTAATATTGTGAAAAATTATTACAATTTAGAAGAACTGTTTTATATGTGAATACACATTAAATATAATTTATTCCTGTTATGGCAAAAGCTGAATTTTCAGCATCATTACTCCAGTCTTCAGTGTCGCGTGATCCTTCAGATATCATTTTATTGTGATTTGCTGCTCAATAAACATTTATTATAATTATCAGTGTTGGAAACAATTGTGCTGTTGCAACTTATTTTTATTTATTTATTTATTTATTTATTTATTTATATATTAATTGGATTGATGAAAAGAAAGTTCCAAAGAATTTATTTGAAATAGAAAGTTATAGATAAAAGATAAAAATTATAAATGTATTTATTGTCCCTTTCGATAAATTTACATCCTTGCTGAATAAAAATATTTAGCTCCGCCATTACAAATTACATTTTGAAATATTCAAACAGAAAACAGTTCTTTCTTTCTTTCTTTTTTCCCAGTTTGCTGGGGGGCCAATGGGATCTATGCCCAGAAACTGCTCAATGATTTATTTAGAAACTACACAAGTGCACTGAGGCCAGTGGAGGACACAGAAGATATCCTGAACGTCACACTACAGATCACCCTCTCCCAAATCATTGACATGGTAATCTGCCACATACACTCTAAAAAATGCTGGATTAAATACAACCAAGTGCTGGGTAAAATAGGGACAAACCCAGCAATTGGGCTGTTTTGACCCAGCGGTTGGGTTAAATGTTTAACCCAACCTTCTGGGTAGTAACCCAACCGCTGGGTCAAAACAACCCAATTGCTGGGTTTGTCCTTTTTTTACCCAGCACTGGGTTGTATTTAACCCAGCATTTTTTTAGAGTGTAATACACAAAACCACAGCCTACCAGAAAATGAGCTCAGATGAGGACACTGTAGAGAAAATGTTGTCGTTCTGTTGGATAACAAACACAGATAAATGTGCAAGCATCATGTATACTGCGCTATAAGTTATATAAGGAGTAAGGAAAAGTCAGTAAGGAAAGAAATTACCATTTTAAAATAGTGACTAAATTAATGCATTTTACATGATTTTTGGAGTATGGTTGGATAAAAAAAGGTTTGTTATATCTTGTAAAAATTGCAATAATTTTTAAAAACAAAGTTTAATAGCCCTTTTGATGAGTTAAGGAGGCTAACTAGTTAGTGATGAAGTGAAGATTTTGTGAGTGTTGTTAAGGATGCCTGCCATTCAAATGAAATCTTTCTGTAAACTGGCCAGACAAAAGCTTTATTTTAATTTATTTGCTCGTACATTGAAACATGCACCTAAAGATGTTTTATTTTCTTTCTAAGGCAAGCAATATAAATTGCTGAGTGTACCCTTCTGTTACAGGACGAGCGAAACCAGATTCTGTCGGCGTATTTATGGATACGGCAAGTGTGGATTGACAAGTATCTCACCTGGGATAAGGATAACTATGACGGGCTTGATACCATCCGTATACCTGGTAGTTATGTATGGAGACCCGATATAGTCCTATATAACAGGTCAGATTGGTATTGAGATTGCCATTTTTGTTTGCTCTTTCTTTTTTCCCCACATGGAGGCACAAGCTCAACACTTAATTAAAGCATTTATGATTGAGTGTTCAGAGAAACATATGCTCCTGTTTTTTAAGGCTCTAAGTAATATTGTTAGGCAATTATTTTATAAAAAAAAAAAAACATCAAATGGAGCGATATTTAAGTATGATTCTATAGCTGCCCCTGCATTGAATTTAGAGGATATTGTACACCTCTTATTGGAATATATTAGTAAATATTGTATTAGTCTTGGCCTCAAACAGACTACCACGCTATCATTTGAATAAATTTGTCCATGTTAGTCTTTTATCGTGGCATCTATTTCAATTAAATCCACCCGAACGACATCTAAGAAAGAAATAGTTTTTGTCATGTCAGTTATGTACTGTACACCCTCTACATAGATAGTGAAAACCCATCAAAGGAATAGTTCACTCAAAAATGAAAATACTCAGTATTTACTCATGAACAAACCCAAATTTAAATAATTTTTCACTGAATTGTTAACTGCTATGACCAGATCAGGAAGTCATTACGTTAGATTCAATTAGACAAATTAAAGAATGAACCTTTTAGACCAGTTTGTTGACTTGAATCAAATGAATTTTAAGCAAATGTTAATCTTGTGCCTTCAGATTCTTTCTCAACCACTTTCTTTGCCGTTTTAGGGGAACCTAATGGCTACAGTGGCTATATAAAAAAAAAAAACACACTCCTGTTAAAATTGCAGCTTTTTGAGGAGTAAAAATTAATCCAAGTAAAATCACGCTAGATGTTCTTTGGGGGAAAAAAAACTGTGGGTCTTCATGAAAAATTTGAAGATGAAGGCATCTTTCAGCACAATAATGACCTCAAACACAAATCGAAGTCAACAATGGAATGGCTTCAGAAGAAGAAGGTTTTAAAATGTCCAGTGACTAGTCAAATTCCAGACTTACATTTAATTGAAATAAACCTGTGAAATGACTTGAAGAGGACTGTATACATAAGATCCCCCTGAAATATGATCAATCTGCTGATCTTTTGCACGGAAGAGTGGAAAACATTGACTAATCAAGATGGGCTAAGTTGATAGAATCTTAATCAAAAAGACTGAGTGCTTTAGTTGAGAGGTATGTACACTTTTTCTACCAGGTTACATTTCTATTCTTCGTTTTAATTTGTTTGTTTCTTGAATTTTGAATCTTTTTACTTGGATTAATTAGATTAATCTTACAAAGCTGAAATATTTAACAGGGGTGTGGACTTTTTATGCCCGCTGTAAAATGACCCTAAATACTCTACCGTTTACTGTAGAATATTCTATGTCTTGCAGCGCTGATGATCACTTCACCAGCACTATGAACACCAACGTTGTTATCCGTCATGATGGCCAGATCATGTGGGATGCTCCAGCCATCACCAAAAGCTCCTGTAAAGTTGACGTCTCGTTCTTCCCCTTTGACGCCCAGCAGTGTCGTCTGACCTACGGGTCATGGACCTACAACGGCAACCAGCTTGACATTCTGAACGCCATGGAGAGCGCAGATCTCGCAGACTTGGTGGACAACGTGGAATGGGAGGTGCTGGGAATGCCGGCCAAGAGAAATGTCATTCTGTACGGCTGTTGTGCAGACCCTTATCCGGACGTGACGTACACTCTGAAACTGAAGAGAAGGGCCTCATTTTATGTGTTCAACTTGCTCATTCCCTGTGTGATGATCTCTTTCTTGGCTCCGCTGGGTTTCTATCTACCTGCAGACTCTGGAGAGAAGGTGTCACTGGGGGTCACTGTGATGTTAGCACTCACCGTGTTTCAGCTGTTGGTAGCTGAGATCATGCCTCCCTCAGAGAATGTACCTCTTATAGGTGAATCATTTAGATATGATTAAAGTTTGTGTAAATACAAAGCTTTAATATAAAGTCAGCCATAAGGCATAAACTATAGCATAAATAGTGAGCATATGTTATTCAAAAATCAGCCTGGGCATTTTAGGTCTTTTTTTTTTTTTAGTTAAATATTCAGTTTTGTGTCACTTATGTGTCTCTTATGTAGATCCGAAATCGCCCCCTATACCCTCATTCACTATTCTCTACATTAGGCCACTAATACAGTTCACTTGAAGGAGTAAATTAAAACGAGTGAGTGAATTTGGACACTGAGTGCACTGGAAAGCATAGTTTGTGCTTGCTGTTTAATAATCATTTGAAACTGGCAAACTGGCACTTCCAGTAGTAAGATGAACGGATTTATCTTGAACTCTGTAATGGAAATTATGTATAAACTATAATTAAACAATAATTAGAAGAGTTCACTTGAAGGAGTAAATTAAAACGAGTGAGTGAATTTGGACACTGAGTGCACTGGAAAGCATAGTTTGTGCTTGCTGTTTAATAATCATTTGAAACTGGCAAACTAGCAGCTCCGGTAGTAAGATGAAAGGATTTATCTTGAACTCTGTCATGAAAATAAACCCTAATTTAACAATTGAATATAATCAATTTTCAATGAATGTATACCTGGATTGTATTACGCTGTATGCCGTGGACGAGCGCTTTGTGAAATTAATGGATGGATGGAAGATTCAGCTGTGAGTGCCGTCTTCTGGTGAGACACCAATTAATTCGGCGCACGACTTTCAAAGTGCATTATGGGTATTCTCTAGCTTTTGACCATACATCAGTTGTACACTCGTCATTGCTGTGCATTGTGGGTTTGAATTTGTGCACTCGATAATGTCCACGAAGGTTTCGGACACCACTAAAACTGGCTGTCCCCTCAAATAGTGCCCTACTTAAGGGTATAGGGGGCGATTTCGGACACAGGGCATGTTTTTTTAGCGAATTAATTTCACACAGCTCAACCAGTGTAGTCCGATTCTCGAACGAATGACTCCGAGTTGTTATTTTTAGTAAATTAAAATCATACAGCTTACATAGTGCGGCTATCAGTGTGAATACTGACTGCTTGTTCATATGACAAAGTGTGAAGATGCATGTTATGTGTTTTGTCAGTTGCATTTTATAAATATTAAATACATAACCACATTTCTTGTTAGTTAATACAGAATGAGAAGTATTGGCTTCTAACAAAAAGACTCTAAAAAGTGTGTAAACATACCTTTGGAACAAATTATTTTAAATTCATTAATTTTTTTAAATCATCTCATTATTTGGCAGTGGGATTTATTTTTTCTTGACTATTTAACTACTAAAATAGCAAAGCCTACAGGAAGTTGAGGCCTAATGGTTAGAGAGTTGGACTTGTAACCCAAAGATCGTGAGTTTGAGTCTTGGTACTGGCAGGGATTGTAGGTGGGGGGAATGAATGACCAGCACTCTCTTCCACCTTCAAAACCACGACTTAGGTGCCCTTAATAAGCAAGGCACCAAACCCCTAGTATGGAGTTTGGAAATCCATGAGTATGGAACACCATACTTGGTCACTCACTCACTTTTTAAATGTTCATTCTGAACTTGTCAAACTAATATAATCTTTTATTGGCAATATCATTGAGACAAAACGTTTCTGAACTTTCTCTTATGTTCTACAGGAAAGTATTACATAGCCACGATGACCATGATCACTGCATCCACTGCCCTCACCATCTTTATTATGAACATACATCACTGTGGCCCCGAGGCCAAACCCGTCCCAAACTGGGCCAAGAAATTCATCCTGCAGTATCTGGCCAGGATTTGCTTCGTCTACGAAGTCGGCGAGAACTGCATGACCTCACAGCCAGAGAGACCAGACCCTCAACCACCAAAACCGCCAGACTCCAACTGCAACATGAACGGCCAAGCTGGGAAAGATGACTTTGTGTTCAAATTTGAGAGAA
Source organism: Sinocyclocheilus anshuiensis (assembly GCF_001515605.1). Classification (NCBI taxonomy): domain Eukaryota; kingdom Metazoa; phylum Chordata; class Actinopteri; order Cypriniformes; family Cyprinidae; genus Sinocyclocheilus; species Sinocyclocheilus anshuiensis. Next base: position 463,474 of record NW_015539920.1, read on the forward strand.
GTCAGGAGGCCACGTCTCCAAAGCTCCCAGGTGACACCGAAGACACGTCTCAGCTCATGAGTCCAGCGTGCTCATTGGGAAAACACCCCACCTGTCACTATGGCGTGTGGAAGGAGGGAGTGTTCATGAGCATGGATTGCACTGAGGCGGGAAAAGCCACAGGAAGAGGAGAGGATGGATACAGAGATCATGATGGTGGGCTCAAAGCGCAGTGCAAGTGTGAGCAGCAGCATCTCATGAGGAATATTGAATATGTCGCAAACTGTTACCGCGATCAGAGAGCTACAGCGAAAAGAACCGGAGAGTGGAAAAAGGTTGCAAAGGTTCTGGACCGATTCTTCATGTGGCTGTTTTTCATTATGGTTTTTCATTATGGCCATGGTATTGACAAAATATATGTATTTGAGTTTAAATTATTTTATTATGTGAGAAAAGAAGTGACTATGGAGTGACACGAGACAGTACACCTATAGAGGTCAATATGTAAAATACTTGAGCATATAATACAGCAATTGACCAATTAGAATCAAGCATTCCAAAGAGCCGTTTAACGTAACTTATCATAAAACTATTTAGCATGCATACTTTTTGATTGAACAATCAAATCTTTTTTGCTGTATTTACAGACATAAATAATTGTGAGTAAATGTATACTATTATAAACTAAGCAAATCCTGCCCTCTCCTCTGATCAAAATGCCTGAAACAGAAGCATTAAAACACTGATGACAGATGTTGTGGTGCTTTGTTGTTTCCTTTGCTCTCACAGCTGAACTATTCCATTCTACAAGCGGTGGATCTCTTTTCTGTCTGTGCATGTCAATATAGGTCCTCCCTTTCAAGAGTTAATAAAGTCTTTGTTAATAAAGTCTAATGTCTTTGCAAAGTGAAGAGCATCTTAACCACAATATATATATATTTTCATTTCTTTAAAAAAACTCATCCTGTTTTCTCTGGCTAATGATACATTTGTATCAAATTATGGCTTTTTTTTGTACAGAAATATGCTATTTAATTTCATATAACTGCATGTACAACAATCACCCATTTGTGCAAGTCCATAAAATGAGGAAGGTCACCAATAGAGGAAGGATGCATCTTGTACACCTGTGAGCTGCTTCTGCAGTTCTAAAATTAAAGCTTACGAGAACACTGTGAATGGTTTGACTCAAAGCGGTAAGGTCAAATATAAGGACTTGTTTGAAAGAGTGAAATTAATCATTTGATTTTAAGGAGCTCCTTATAAGCTATTTTTTTTTTTTATTATGTTGGATTTTGATTATTCTGAAATTGTAAAATATCATGTTGTGTTCAAATTTCATCCTTTCTGTGTTTTAGAGGATGAGGACGCTTAATTAAAAAGCACTACAATTAAACTGTCATTTTGCAGTTTATTTTAAAGTGCAAAGAATGACATGTACAAAATGTGTAAATAAAGCTGAGTAAAAACTGTACTTGCATTTGTACAACACTATGTTGTAAGTATGTCCCATTAGTTAATCAGAAGTGCTATGCAGTTGTGGTCCTCACATCCACTTGAACCACATACAGGAAATATGTCATGCAAGTACACAAGAGATCAAGTGCAAAGACCACAAAGTGTGGGTATTGGGACAGGCCTAAATGCAATGTGGTGATCTGATCACAAAACACTTTATAAACGATTTACGCCTGTATTAAGGGCTGACCACTTGTGACCGGATCATAAAATGCATATTAATACCAGGTGGAAACAGGCTTAAAAAGTGAATCAAAAATCTTAAACTAGACATGTTTTCTTCCCTCTGTGCTCTCTATATCTCTGGCCAAAGATGCTTTCTTTTATCCTGCTATCCCATTCCCCACATGTTATATTACGCTATGTATATTGATTTTTAAAATACAAAAACCCCCAAGCCGCATTCTAGTGCAAACTCATGTTTAAGGCATTTTAAAGAGGAAATAACATGACAAGAGGAAGGATGCATTTTATAGATTGTTACTTGTGTGCTGCTTCTGCAGTTCGAAAAACTAAAGCTTCTGAGAACATTGTGGAGGGGTTGACTTGAGAAAACGGTAAGAAGCTCTCTCTTTAGTGCCATATCCATAGCAGGCAATGTATAGTTTGTTTAGAAATGCTAAATGCTAAAGTAATGTTTTTTTCTTTTCTTTTTTTCTGTGCAGATTTGTGGAACACATTTAAAATGCAGATCATCCCAAGTTGTACAATCCTCTTTATTTTGATATCAAATATGTTGTGTACAGGTATAAATCTTGTGTACATATTGTGATGTTTATAATGTTTTACATTTAACTTAAAATATGGTAACGCTTTAGATTACAGCCCGCAATGTACAGCGTAATTAAAAAGAATTTACAGCGTAGGCCTACTTATTTGTTACTATAGAGTAGCCTACCTCCACAGTACCTACTCCTAGGTATAAGGGAACAATATGCAATGTTTGGGGAATAAGGGGGTAATAGCCTGCAAAATTATAAAGCATTTATACTGTAAGTATTTTATAACTAAAGGGCACCTATTCTGAAATTACGTGGTATGTATGACAACGTGCAATGTGCAACGTTTGGGGGATAAGGGGTAATGACTTGGAAAATTAAAAGTATTTATACTATTAGTATTTCATAAGTAAGGTGTAACTATTCTAATATTACGTGGTATGCATGATCTACTGTGCTAGGCAACAATATTATGATTTAGAACAAGTTGCCTTATTTTAATAACAAAATATATGATGCAGTGTATTTTTACACTACTTACTTATTGTATTATTACAACATATATCTTACATGACATTGATACAAATAGTAAACTGTAGTATACTATAGCATAATTTAAAATGTGACCACAGTTTATTTAAGAATATATGCTGTAGTATGTACTAGTGTTTCTTTATGTGGGATCATGGAGATTACTGAACAAAAAAGTATGGGGAAATGATGTAATGAGTTTCTGCTATGATTTGGTTTAGAAATTTCCATATGAAAACGTACCTGATGAAAGAGCATTGCATATGGTCATCTCAGCAGCGAGTCATGTCAGCAGCATTGTACCGTCGAGGTGCAATACAGTGGAAAACTAGATTACTAGTTTCCAGCTGCTCCCAGGATATAATAATTCATAATAATAATAATAATAATAATAATGTATGCATTTAGCAGACGACTTACAGTGCATTCAGGCTATACATTTTTTTACCAGTATGTGTGTTCCCTGCGAATCAAACCCACAACCTTTTGCGCTGCTATCACAACGCTCTACCACTGAGCCACAGGAACATAGCACATTTACAATTTCTATTACATTACTACTACTACTGTTACTACTAATAAAACAGATCTCTGGGGGCCCCAAAAGTGCGCGGGACTTTAGAATCGTCCTAACCCTGAGCACTCTCATCAAGACTCGCAGCAGAACTCTCTTTGCCAGCCATCCACTGGACTCACTTCCTTCCGATGCGTACTTGGTTACCAGCCTCCCCTATTCCCCTGGTCCGGGGAACCGTCTGATGTCCCATCTGTCGATTATTGGTTCCGAGAGAGCGAGAGGGTCTGGGACGCAGCTCACCATCAGCTTCAGCGGGCAGTGCGCAGAAGCACGACAACAGCAGACCTTATAAGGGCTGAAACTCCATCATACCAACCTGATCAGAAGGTATGGCTGTCAACAAAGAAGCTCAGTCCCAGATATGTTGACCCCTTCACCATCACCAAGCAGATAAACCCAGTCACGTACCAACTTCAGCTTCCCTCACAGTATGAGATTCACTCTTCCTTTCATGTGTCACTGCTTAAACCTCACCATCCTCCTGTTTCTGTCTCCACAGAGCCTGGCCCGATGGAAGAATCCCCTCTTCCGTTAATCCAGGAGGACGGTGCCATCTACAAGGTCAACGAGATCGTGGACTCCCGGCGCCGTGGTGGTCTCTCAGAATATCTTGTGGACTGGGAAGGCTATGGGACAGAGGAACCTTCATGGGTTCCCAGAGTTGACATCCTCGATCCCACGCTGCTGGAAGCCTTTCACTCCACTCATCCAGATCGCCCTGGGCCCCGAGGGAGAGGTAGGCCACCACGACGTCAGGGTCTTCGGCCCTCAGGAGCGGGCTGTGGAGGAGGGGGTACTGTCACAGATCGGCCAGGCTCAGCCACCAGTCAATCACAGCGAACACCATAAACTGAGTACTGATTGCACGCACCTGTTTGGAATTTGCACTCTCATCAAGACTCATACAAAAGCACACACCTCACTTCACTCCAGTGTCCGGTCTCGTTCATACGAAGTGGACTCTCTATGCTATCCGTGTGATACATTGAACTACCTACCTGCCTGTAGTACTTACCTCCTGTGTCTCCTCCAGTGTGTTCTCCTGTGTTCCATTCCTTCGTCTGTTCCAGTGATCATCTCCGTGGATATTCTCTGTACTCGTCATCTGAGGTGTGTGCTGTCTTCTGTCTCCCTTCCACGATCTCCTGCGAAACCAGAAACTGTGTTATATTCACCATCTATACAAAGAACAGCTACATTGCCTTTATTACTCACCTGCCATTACCATCTGCATCACTTGCTGTTAATAAACAACCAGTTTGTACTCTAATCCTCTTTGTGAGTCTCCTTCCATAACATAGATACACTAATCTTAAAATGTTTTCGTTTACATCATCTTCAAAATCAGTATTTTGTTTGATAACAGCTTTGTCATCAGATCCACCATTAAATGATACGATTTGATTATGAACTTGCTCTGCAGTAAATTGCTAAGCCTTGTCAAGATTTGCTGATGATACTTGAGAATTCTTTTGTTTTTTTCTGCTTCCGGTCACACTCATCACATAATTTATCTGACATCGGCCCCTTGAGAAAAAAGGGTGATATAATTTATTGAGACGTCAGATATCGCATATGCAGAGTATATGCACATCTGATGATACTTTGCATTAACAGTGAGATGGACCTTCTTTTTTACAGATCTTGATGTGATCACCCGACAAATAAGCACCTCTCCCAAAGCGAATGTTGTTGAGGGTGACAGGGTGCAGATCACATGTAAGGTGCAATTTAACTCAGATCTTGAGTTGTACCTCACCAAAGGCAACACCCTTCTTCATGAATCTTATACAACCTTCACACGCAGCCTCGTAGTGAGAGCTGAGGATTCAGGGGACTATGTGTGTAAAGCAGAGAAAGGCTTCGTGCAAAAGAAGGCTATCGGCTAAATGTTGCAGGTAACTAACCACCATTTAATAAGAGAAATCTGCATCAGATTTCCACACAATTCAAATGTAAGTCACTCAGGTTGTACACATAACCATTTGTGGTTTTTTTTACTTAACATTTTGACTAATCTTAAAATGTTTTCAGCTATCAATGAGTGTGCTGTCAGCTCCATATGACATTGTTTGTTTGATTTTTGTCATTATTATTGCATAACATTTTTTTATTTTAATAATGACAGTTATGTGTTGAAATTGTAGTGGAATATCAAGATACATTTTCACCATTAAGAAACGAAAACTAAGTAATTTATCTTTTAATTTTTTACAGATATGTTGCACATAATTCTGTACTTGTAGATTGTGTTCTGATTTGTTTATCATTTATTTCTATATTTTTTCAAGAAAGTATGATGCATTATACTACACTACTTGCAATATAAAATATACTGCATAAGTGTTATTTTAGTATAACAGAGATACTATTTTTAATAGTATTTTGAATTAAGCTTAATTTTTATATTGACTGTTTTCATTTTAATTTTAGTTAAAGTTTTAGCAATTTTGTTCTGTGTTTTTGTAATTTGTAAAAAAAATATAGTATTTTTATTTTTATTTATAGTTAGTTATTTTAGTTATGAAAATGAGAAATTCTGCATATAATAGTAATAATAAATAAAGCTGCAAGCAGCAATCACGGGGCCAAGCACTCCAGCGGCAAATTGAGGAGGTAAGCATGGCATGGAGCATCAAACCAAATGTAACAATGAGTAATAAAAGCAATTTTAGGATGATTGTAATTGAAATGGCTGAAAAATCAAAAATACAACCTCTAGAAATATGATTAAATGGCTTATCACTTTTGACCAACAGGTGGCGCTGTAATCAAATAATTTTGGTGTGTTCTGTGTGAGGTGACATTGACACACACAAAATGTGTTGTCATTATGTCAAAGCTATACAGAGATACAGCCTCAGAGTCATTTTGGCATAATGCCTCAAATTTGTTGCTGTGGTATACGAAAACGGTTTTGTCTATCAGCACAAAATCCATAACTTTTTGTCAGCATTGTCTGAAGATGATATGAATCGATTTTGGTGAAAATCGGACCAACGGTCTAGGAGGAGATCGAAAAAGTAGGTTTTTTAAGAAAATCAAAATGGCGGACATGAAGTTTGGCTGACTATGGCAACAATGGATTCACTGTACTCAGCGTGACCCAAGGAATCTATTAATACCAGTCTCATTACAATAGGCAAAATTCACAGAAAGCTATTAGCATTTATTTGAAATTTCATTATAACTTTTGACCACAAGGTGGCACTGTCTCAACTATTTGAGTACTTTCAAGTCATGGTCTTGATAGTACATACAAAGTTTTGTAATGGTACACCAATGCATTCGTGAAATATAGCATATTATATCATAATACTCTATTGTAGTCAATGGCAATTTCATGTTTTACTCAATTATAGCGCCACCAAGAGGCACACTCCCACCCAATGTTTTATGTGTCCTTAGAGTGTGCCCATACATATGTGTCTCAAATTTAGTGAAAATATCTCATTTTGTTTTGGAGTTATAGACATTTTTATATATGAGAACAGAAAAAATGACTGATGGTCGACTTTGTTTGCATTTATTTGCCACTTAGTATCAAAATTTTAGCAATTGGGCATTAGTGTGTAGCCGGCACGCTATGTTTTCGAATTTCCTACGGTGGTTTCGTGTCGATCGGAGTAATGGTTTCTAAGATATTGGCAAATGTTTTTTAAGCGCTAAAATACAATGTTGCACAAACCATAACGCAAAACCTGGCATGTTTGGTATTGCTGGATTCTGCAAGGATTCAGGAGTCTAAAAAGGTGACTCTCGTGAAAATAAGTCGACCACACCCAAAGTTATAAGCATGTAAATATTTTATTTTACCACTAGGTGGCACTGGCTCGAAACTTCTCAGGCTCCTTCAGGGCATCGTGCTGATGACCCATACCAAGTTTTGTAAAGATACGTTTATTGTGTTCGTAAAATATAGCATTAAACTACAAAATTCAAAATGGCCGACTCCCAAAATGGCTGACATGGGAAAATTTGATATGGTTCGACTCGGCATGATGCACCGAATTTTGGCACCATGTCTAAAATTTGTAGCAGCGCTGTATGAAAACGGTTTCGTCTATCAACACGAAATCCATAACATTTTGTCAGGACAGTCTGAAGATTATTTGACTTGATTTTGGTGAAAATCGGACCAAGGCTTGAGGAGGAGTTCGAAAAAGTAGGTTTACAGCATAAATCAAAATGGCCGACAAGCAGTTCAGAATTGCTTAGCGAAAATTGGTATGTCTGTTGTCGGCATAAGCCAAGGAATATTTTGAGAGCAGTTTCATTGCAATAGGCTCTTGTTATAACACACACCAAGTTTGGTCTCAATGCGCCAAACCGTTGCGGAGATATAGCCTCACATCCATTTTTATGTGCTTTTTGTAGAATTCCTTCGTGCGTTATTCGAGAACGGTGTGACGAATCAACTTGAATTCCATAACTTTTTGCCAGCATGGTCTGAAGATGATCTGAGCCAATTTTGGTGAGAA
>NW_015539920.1:472191-478517 GCF_001515605.1 Sinocyclocheilus anshuiensis
TATCTCCTGACCACTAGGGGGCACTGCGCCGAAACACTGCAGGTAATCTCAGGTCATGCTTGTTATAACACACACCAAGTTTGGTCTCAATACGCCAATCCGTTGTGGAGATATAGCCTCACATCCATTTTTACGTGCTTTTCGTAGAATTCCTTCGTGCGTTATTCGAGAACGGTTGGACAAATCAACTTGAATTCCATAACTTTTTGCCAGCATGGTCTGAAGATGATCTGAGCTAATTTTGGTGAGAATCAGACAAACCGTCTAGGACGAGTTCGAAAAAAGTAGGTTTTACAAACAATTAAAAATAGCGAAAAAGCTAAACCTTGCGATTTTTGAATTTTGGTGTTCATTCGACTCGGCATGAGCCAAGGATTCAGAAGAAAAAAAGAATTTTCATTTTGTGTCTTATAGTTAACAGTAACAACCCTGGACTGCATGATAATAAAATTATTTTTTCTGACTCCATTTTCACTCATCAGAACTGTTCTCGAAGCCGATTTTGAGAATGAGCCCAGACCAGGTTTTTGAAGGAGAATGCTTCACTCTGACCTGCAGCAGTACTGTAATCTCCTCAGTGAAGATTGGAAAAGCAGACATAAAGTATGTTTTGCTGAAAGATGGTCGACGCATTGCAGCAGTTGCCAAATACTATGACACTGCAAGCCTGGCCACCAGTGGGAAATACTATATGGCCATGGCTAAAGAAGTTAACAAGACCAGCTTATCACTCATTTTAAAGGCTAAAGGTGATGAGTTTCTGCTTTTGTCAAAGCTCTGTCACTCGGGGACATGCATATATTATCCATATTACTATCTGACTGCTATAACATAACATTTTTGTTATTTCTATGTGTTATAATACAGTAATAACAAAAGCTGTTTGATAAACTAGCAATACAGTCACTTCCAATAGTGCCAATACACTACACTCTTAAAAATAAAGGTTCCATGAGGGGATTTTGTAGTGATGCATTTGAAGAACCATGCTGGCTTCCCCATATAAACTTTCAGGGAACAGTTCAAATAAACCATTTTTTTTTCTTAGTCTGAAGAACATTTAAACAACCTAATGAACCTTTTTCCACTATAAAGAATCTTTTGTGGAATGGAAAGATTCCATGGATGTTTAAGGTTCTTCATGAAACAATAGATGCCAATAAAGAACCTTTATTTTTAAGAGTGTATAGAATCAACACAAATTGATTTATTTCAATTGATATGGTGCGTTGCAAGAGCACATTTTCTTTTGTGCATGCTTCTCATTTTTCCTCCTCTCTTTTCCAGTGCCTGTTTCTGCCCCAGTTCTTCGTGCTGTTAATAAGGTGATTGTTGGTAAGCCATTCAGGGTTTCATGTGAGGCTGAAAATGGAACGTTTCCAATAAAATACACCTTACTGAAGGCCAGTGTTCCAGTGGCTTACAGGACAGTGGTTGAGGCAGCTGACAGGGCGATCTTTAATATAACCTCCATCAGTTTTCCTGAAGAGATCTGCAGCTTCAGATGTCAGGCTTCTAACCATGCACCATCGTTCAGTAAGACCAGTGAGCCCTTAAGAGCACCAGTCATAGGTAAGAGGACCACATCCTGACAACTGAAACATGTTTTGCTGCTGTTTTTGAATTAATTTGGAAGTGCATGTTGCCATTTTTAGATGCTGATATATGCTTTAATCACTGATGGATCTTTGAGTCCGGTAGCATTTTTGATCACTAAAACTTGTCACATTCATTATATTCCTGTTCTGCACACCAAAAGCCTGCAAGATGAAATAAACACTGTTGTTTAGCTTAAGTTTCACTTTCAGGGAAAGTTTTTCAAGCCATTCAACGTTTGTCATGATACATTTTCGCAACATAGAATCATTGGGAAAAAAAAGTGTCTCTAGTTACATTTTTGTATGTAAACCTCCAAAAATGTACCTATGCCTACAATTCACTGGAGTTTGTTGCTGAAATTAATTACAGGGGCAGACTGTTGATCAATAAAGACTTATTTTCATGCAGCTCCTCAAAACACTTTTACCATAGTGCATGATTTGTAAACTAACACATAACCAGCTCCATATGGCTTTTCTGACATAGTAAATTGTACAATGGTTATGTACCGTAAACATGTAATGTAATCATTATGTAATCGCTCAATCGGTGTTTCAGCCGCGCAAAGACGTCAATATAATGGCTTGTAAACAATGTCACGTAACGTCACATTTACCTCAGAAAAACATATTCGGGGACCATAAACTCATTAGTAAGCTAGTAAAATAAACTGTAGAGAGGGGCATTTTGCTAAATATATGCACCATATAACATATTCATTATAATTTTTACTGTTCTTCAATGTTTAATTTATGTTTGAATAAATCCATCAAGTTTTTGAAAGCCATCATTTAAATGTTTATATTTCAAAAAACTAACTGAAGTAGAGGTATTATTATGTAGCTAATTGTAACTTTATTATTTTAAAAACTTCATTAAGTTTAATTTTAGCAGTTGTATATTAGCCTACAAATCAGTCAATTTTAACCTTCAATATTAATGTAGTACCAACTGACTCTCATGTATATTTTACAGCATTAGTTGAGAGATTTTTTTCCCTTGCGAAAATTTGGCATGTACTGTACCTGATATGTATCCAAAATAATTGATATTGAATCGAATCAAATCCGTAATCGAATCGAATCGCAAGCTTGTGAATGAGAATCGAATCGTGAAATTTGTGTCAAAACCCAGCCCTAGTACAAAATGTGCAAATAAAGCTCAGTAAAAACTTTACTAAAGCAATAAGCCCCAAGAAGCCGTGGTTTACAGTGAATTTATAAGAGCTAAGGGGCGTTGCTAGGCACGACGCGAAGCGGAGTTTTTATAAAACGGTTATTCCATATACGTAGTAAGGTTTCACAAAATAAAACAGAGCAAATAAAGTGTAATGATATTAATATTTAATATCATTATAACATTATTCTTCCGCAAAACAATGTAGTTCCTCAGAATCGGTTGTGGTTGCAACAAAGTGGTTGCCAAGCAACACACAAACGTAAACAAAGGTGTATGTTTGTAGAGTAATTTACAACAGCTTCGAACATGGCTCAGCCAATCAGAATCAATATCCGTTTTATAATTGCATTTTTACAACACTATGTTGTAAGTATGTCCCATTAGTTAATCAAAGACAGGCCTAAATGCAATGTGGTGATCTGATCAAAAAACACTTTATAAAAGATTTACGCCTGTATTTAGGGCTGACCACTTGTGACCGGATCATGCAATGCATATTAATACCAGGTGGAAACAGGATTTAAAAGTGAATAAATCAAAATCTTTTAAATCAAATATCTTAAACTAGACATGTTTTCTTCTCTCTGTGCTCTCTATAAAGATGCTTTCGTTTTTCCTGCTATTCCGTTCCCTACATGCTATATTACGCTAAGTACACTGAACAAAATTATAAATGCAACACTTTTGTTTTTGCCCCCATTTTTCATGAGCTGAACTCAAAGATCTAAGACTTTTTCTATGTACACAAAAGGCCTATTTCTCTCAAATATTGTTCACAAATCTGTCTAAATCTGTGTTAGTGAGCACTTCTCCTTTGCCGAATTTGATAAAAGAATTCACATAAGGTCCCAAGAATATTTTTTTTTTTTGTTTGCTTGTTTGTTTTTATAAAAAGATTTCAAATTGTACTTTACAAACAGCACTTTTAGTGGACGGTAATTGATGATGCACATTTGCCCTAGTATTACACACATGTACATATATAAAAAAATAAAAAAAACTTACCTACTGTATAAAAATGTACAGAAGTATACAGGGTAGCTGGATAAGGAGTGCAAATCACAGTGTGTCAGTCAGATATAAGTCCTCTACCCTTGCAGAGGAGAGTCATTATATAGAATTATTAAGAATGGCTGGTAGTAATAGAGTGACTTTCTGTATCGGTTCTTATTACAGCGGAGTTGGAGGAGCCTCCGACTGAAGACACTCTGCTGTCTGATCAGCAGGTCAACCACCTGCAGTGGTTGTGGAGAGAAGAAAATTTGAAACTATTTTTAATTATAGTTAAATTATTTGCTATGTTTTTTTGTTTTTGTTTTTCTTGCACTGATCAGTCACTAACCATAACACTGTGTCCTTACCAGGTGATTCTCTTGACAAGTACACTGCATAAAGGTATGCAACTTTCAATTAATGGGTTTATTGTAGTGAGGAAAGTGGGGGATAAAGTTAAATGAACTTAGTTAGCTCATGGGCCAGACAAAAAGTTGTTTTAATTTCAAATGGCATCATAAATGAGGCATGTACGTTTAACATTGTAGTAGTTAGTTTAATGTTGTAGCACTCTATTCTGCATTTAAGATAATCTCATATTTAATATATTTGTAGGATATTCTACTGGCATTCCATTGAGAAGTACCAGTGGTGAAATAGTAAATAGTTGTTAAAAAAAAAAAAAAAGGACTAATTGCTTTTATACTTTCAGTAGAAATACTTGCTAATTATAAAATTTGAGTACATGTAACTTTAAAATACACTAACAAATTTGGAATGCTACGAGGTGATTCATTTATGCTATGGGGGTATTTCACGTATGTTATATGTGCAGCAGCAGTATTTCTTACATACTCACAGCAGCATGTGTGGAAGTATTGGCAGTAGCAAGTCTCAGTTCTTGCTCTGCCGCAGCAGCAGCGTAGCAAATCTAATGGTAAGAAGCTCTCTCTCTTTAGTGCCATATCCATATGTTCTATAGCAGGCAATGTATAGTTTGTTTAGAAATGCTAAATGCTAAAGTAATGTTTTTTTCTTTTTTTTCTGTGCAGATTTGTGGAACACATTTAAAATGCAGATCATCTCAAGATGTACAATCCTCTTTATTTTGATATCAAATATGTTGTGTCTCAACGTTGACCTTAACTCCAACCTCTGACCTGCACAATGCCACTGTAGCATGTGAAGTGAGCTACGGAAGCAAAAACCTCAATACAAGTAGGACCCTCGAAGTCATGTGTGAGTTTACAAATTTACATTTTAACTACTAGAACTACTTCTAGACCATTACATAAATCAAAAATTCAGAAACACAGCGAAATGTTCAGTTTAGAAGACTTCCATCTTCTACTCTTCTTGGATGTTCTGTAGAGTATCTCTGGGATATTCAAAAAGTAGAATTAAAAGGATTTACTTCTTGCATACCAGTCAATATGGTGTCAAAAACAATGAAATTCCTCATTTTCAGATGTAAAGAGTCTTCAAATTCTGGGTAATGACAAAGTGACGGAAGGTGACACTCTCAGATTCAAATCTCAAATTCAAGATCTCAATATATTTCTTTAGTAATTATAATCACACATTCATCACATGCTAGGTGTTGCAAATGGATTGAAAATGAATCGATGAGACAGCTGTTCTAGGATATTCTGTAAAGTATCTCTGTGATAAATAAAAATATCCATCACATACAAACTGAGTCCTTAAAGATTCAAATCAGTTTTATAGCTGATGCTTCTCTGATGAACAGACTCACAGAATTATAACACCAGGTTCATCACATTCTAGGTGAGACAAAGGAAATTAAAATAAAAAAAGATTGTCAGTCCTGAAGGTTAAAATATGCTGAAGCCACTGAATGTCACAAGAGAAACTACATGTAACACTGAGTGGTTATGTACCGCAAACATGTACCAAACACCATATGTGTTTATTTCAGTAGATTTAGGGTTAGGGTTAAGTTTAGGCTTAGGGCAGGGACTGGGGATTGAACAATATTGTTAAGAAACTATTATTTCCTTCTGATTTTACATTCAAGATAAAGCAGCTTTTCAAATGCATGTGGACATCAAAATGATAACAGCATGTTTGACGGGAATATCCATTTCAGCAGTCATCCTCTCTGTGGTTTTGTGCTGTCAAGAGTCTTGGAAAAGGTATCACCTACGACCCATAACTGAAATGCTCAAATGTGCAACACATTCAACAAAATGTATACATGTCTCACACTGCTCAAATGTGCTTTGTTTCATTGGGCTTTTAGTTGATGAGAAAGCATAACTAGTATTGTCCACAAACACAGACAATCATTATTGTAATCTCTGGCATTCAGTATAATTTACTCTATTTGCTTTGATTCTGTTTTATATCTTTTCCAGCAAAGACAAGACACATGAAGTGGTGACCACAAACACAGACACTGAAGTTGTACTGGTGGTTTTTCCTGGAGAAAATATGAGGACATATAGTATGAAAGAGTGAAATTAATAATTTGATTTTAAGGAACTCCTTATAAGCCATTTTTTAATTGTTGGATTTTGATTATTTTGAAATTG
>NW_015539920.1:479512-486086 GCF_001515605.1 Sinocyclocheilus anshuiensis
ATTCCTGAATTTTTCTTCTCGGTCAGATGTTCTTTTACAAATAAACAGTGTGAATTAATTCAAAGTGTTCAAATTTCATCCTTTCTGTGTTTTAGAGGATGTTAGTAGGACTAAAGAGAATTTTAGACCACTCAGATGTACTGTACAGTCCATGCGCATGAGAAGCTGTGCAGAACATCGAAATGTATGGGTTTTCATTTGATAAATACGAGTAGCATATTAGGCACATTAGGTATAAGATTAAGATGAAGCTGAATGTGTGCATATTGTGAATTAATTTAATAAATGTGGTAACTTGACATTCCTGGAAGCCTTTTAGTAAAATAAAGATTTTCAAATGCATTACTTTATAATAAATTGTAGTTAATTCTCCATTTTTTCTTTGTTCTTTATTCACCCTTTAAATTGTTTAATGAAAAGGACCATTACATTTCATTTGATGCTGATGACCAGTATCATGAGGTGAGTGGGCGGAGCTTCACTGCGTTCCACAGGGCATTTAGGACGGATGGCATTTCCACTACAAAGGGCCTGTCACCTGTCCCAATACCTGCACTAGTGGTCTTGGCCACTTGAGAGTGCGTGCACGTGACAGGAAGCAAGTGCGCAAGACAGGTCTGAAAAATGGCAAAGCTCAGTGCCCTTAACACACACTAAATCCACACGTGCCCTGAAATCACAAGAAGTCGAGGAAAACTTTGCAGTGCAAATAAATTTAATTAGATATTACATATAATTTGTGTAAAACAAAGTGTTGAACATTTCATTGGTACAGAGATGAGTGTATGTATTTTATAAAATGTTTACAACTGCTTTTTATCATTTATTTAAAAGCAACACAATGAAACTGTCATAGGGACTACTGAACAGAAATTAATAAATTAATTTTAAAGTGCAAAGAATTAAATGTACAAAATGTGTAAATAAAGCTCAGTAAAGACTTTACTAAAGCAATAAGCCCCAAGAAGCCGTGGTTTACAGTGAATGTATAAGAGCTAAGGGGCATGTTTGTAGAGTAATTTACAACAGCTTCGAACATGGCTCAGCCAATCAGAATCAAGGACCAGAACTATCCGTTTTATAATTGCATTATTATACATTATACACGCTATGTATATTGATTTTTAAAATACAAAAAAAACCCCAGCCGCATGCTTGTGCAAACTCATTTACAAGGCATTTTAAAGAGGAAGTAACATGACAAGAGGAAGGATGCATTTTATACATTGTTACTTGTGTGCTGCTTCTGCAGTTCGAAAACTAAAGCTTCTGAGAACATTGTGGAGGGGTTGACTTGAGAAAACGGTAAGAAGCTCTCTCTCTTTAGTGCCATATCCATATGTCCTATAGCAGGCAATGTATAGTTTGTTTACAAATGCTAAATGCTAAAGTAAAGTTTTTTTCTTTTTTTTCTGTGCAGATTTGTGGAACACATTTAAAATGCAGATCATCTCAAGATGTACAATCCTCTTTATTTTGATATTAAATATGTTGTGTACAGGTATACATCTTATATTGTGTTTCTGTTGTTTTACATTTAACTTAAAATATTTATATTAAAAATGTTAAAAAGTAGATTCTATTAAAAATGCTTAAAAAAGTGCTTGTTTTATTCAAGGCCAAGAAAACAATGACTGGAACATCACCTTCAATCCACCAGAAGTTACTGCAGTTGCAGGATTATGTGCTCTCATTTCATGTACCTTCACTTATCCAGATGAAGCAAAACCTATTAATGTTCAGTGGAATGAGTGTAATAAAAAAGGTAACTGTAAGAATGAAATATTAAACTTAAGAAATGTGAAAGAAGAAAGAGTGAAAGGGAGTAAAGTGGAAAAGAAAGAAATTAAATCAGGACGGATTGAGATGCTTGAACCTGATCTGACCAAAAACAACTGCAGCATCATCGTGAAAAACATAAGAGCAGAAGATAAAAAAGAATATGTGCTCAGACTGGAGGAGTCTGGTCGAAACACATATAACCTCACAGTTAAGATCACCATCCAAGGTAACGCTTACTTATGTTTGGCAATGTTAAACAGGTCCTACGTTTTTGTCTAGTCTGATGTTCTCTTTCAGTTCTCTATTGTATTTCAGAGCTCACACTGCACACTTCTGATGTTTTAATGATTTCATAATGTTAAATGTTAGGACATCATTTCTTAAAGCAACTTTAACATATGGATGTGCTAGATTGTTATGAGCCGTTTTTTTTCTTCGTCTCAGTACAATACGCAATTAATTTGTATAATATGAATCTGTACTCAAAGAATGACTCAATTAATTATTTAGACTTTGGTAAATGTTGGCAATGTATAACATTTGTTGTGTACCTCTATTTGCAGATGAGCCTAAAATGGAGGTTCCTCTTCTCAGTGAAGGACAGGAGGCCAATCTGACATGTTCAGCTCCTTTTCCTTGTCCTGAAACTCCTCCTGAAATAACATGGAGGATCAAGACAAGAGAGGGAAACATTCCAGATGAAGCAAAACCTATTAATGTTCAGTGGAATGAGTGTAATAAAAAAGGTAACTGTAAGAATGAAATATTCAACTTAAGAAATGTGAAAGAAGAAAGAGTGAAAGGGAGTAAAGTGGAAAAGAAAGAAATTAAATCAGGACGGATTGAGATGCTTGAACCTGATCTGACCAAAAACAACTGCAGCATCATCGTGAAAAACATAAGAGCAGAAGATAAAAAAGAATATGTGCTCAGACTGGAGGAGTCTGGTCGAAACACATATAACCTCACAGTTAAGATCACCATCCAAGGTAACGCTTACTTATGTTTGGCAATGTTAAACAGGTCCTACGTTTTTGTCTAGTCTGATGCTCTCTTTCAGTTCTCTATTGTATTTCAGAGCTCACACTGCACACTTCTGATGTTTTAATGATTTCATAATGTTAAATGTTAGGACATAATTTCTTAAAGCAACTTTAACATATGGATGTGCTAGATTGTTATGAGCCGTTTTTTTCTTCGTCTCAGTACAATACGCAATTAATTTGTATAATATGAATCTGTACTCAAAGAATGACTCAATTAATTATTTAGACTTTGGTAAATGTTGGCAATGTATAACATTTGTTGTGTACCTCTATTTGCAGATGAGCCTAAAATGGAGGTTCCTCTTCTCAGTGAAGGACAGGAGGCCAATCTGACATGTTCAGCTCCTTTTCCTTGTCCTGAAACTCCTCCTGAAATAACATGGTGGATCAAGACAAGAGGGGAAAACATCACTGATCTAAAGGATAACATCATTCTGACCATCTCCAAAAGCCTTTACCTCTCAACGTTGACCTTAACTCCAACCTCTGACCTGCACAATGCCACTGTAGCATGTGAAGTGAGCTACGGAAGCAAAAACATTAATACAAGTAGGACCCTCAAAGTCATGTG
Organism: Sinocyclocheilus anshuiensis; assembly: GCF_001515605.1. Classification (NCBI taxonomy): domain Eukaryota; kingdom Metazoa; phylum Chordata; class Actinopteri; order Cypriniformes; family Cyprinidae; genus Sinocyclocheilus; species Sinocyclocheilus anshuiensis. The sequence goes on from NW_015539920.1 coordinate 482,912, forward strand.
TGAGTTTACAAATTTACATTTTAACTACTAGAACTACTACTAGACCAATACATAAAGTAAAATTCAGAAATGCAGCAAAATGTTCAGTTTAGAAGACTTCCATCGTCTACTCTTCTGGGATATTCAAAAAGTAGAATTTAAAAGTATTTACTGCAGTCAATATGGTGTCAAAAACAATGAAATTCCTCATTTTCAGATGTAAAGAGTCTTCAAATTCTGGGTAATGACAAAGTGACGGAAGGTGACACTCTCAGCCTGAGCTGCACTGTTGAGAGTCACCCACCATCATCTGATCCTGTATGGAGTTTCAGTGGAATCACAAATATATTCATGAACCAAACATCTACAAAATATCTCACTGCCAATGTGAGAAAGCAGCATGCTGGGGTTTACAGCTGCATGAGGACATATAGGAACAAGACATTGAATGCATCCATCACTATTGATGTCATTCGTAAGTAGAACCAGATTCCATATGAAATGTTTATAACGTAACAATGTCACAGTCTTACAACATTACAAATTACGAAATGAAAATGTATGTGTCGGCAACTGTTGAAATATTGAATTGCGACACACAGATCCTTCAAACATTTGGGAAGTTCATTGCGTCTTTGCAGAGCCAAAACATGTCTTTACTAATTATAATATCAAATTCATCACATGCTAGGTGATACAAATGAATTGAAAGTAAACAAGTCCTTCAGTCCTGGAAGTAAAAACATGCCACTGAACAACACCACAAAATCTACAGGTAATACTGAGAATTTACATACTGCAGACAATGTATGTTTATTTCAGGGCAATTATGATTTTGCCAATTAGGGCATTTTCCTTGTTTGACATCTTTGCGGGTTCTAGAACAACATTACTTTCAACCAATCAGATATTAGGAGCAGGTTTGGGACATGGTTAAGTTTAGGACCAGGGCTGGGCATTGAGGACTGAACAAAATTCTTATTAAACTATCACTTTTCTCTGATTTTAAAAGCAATTTATGATTAGACATTGTGTTAAATGTTGTTCCAAGACAAAATATTTCAGAAACATGTCCTACTTGGACAAATCTGATACTCCCATCTCTGAACAACAGGTATTTTCTATATACGTTTATAGATATTACTAACAATTCTTTGTAAATTCAAGGTATAGAAGATTTCATTAAGAATTTGAACGTCTCAACGATACTCACATTTGTGGTGGGAATGGTGTGTTCGGCGCTCATCTTCTCAATGGCTTTGTGTTGTTGGGTGTCTTGCCACAGGTAGGCCTATCATGTACTTCCTTCTTCCCCTAAATGGTGCATAAAACTTGATCAAACCACATTTGTCCTTATAGTTTATAGCGTTTATATGTTTGCTCCATGTCTCATCAGCTGAAAATCTTTTCTTAACAGAGGCAAACACAAAGTGCCAACTGCAAATCCGGACACCGAAGTCGATTTGGAGGTAAAACAGAATCAATAAGCATTATTGAATATGAATATAGGAACCGATATGTGTATATAGTATAATATTTACATTTTGTAAAGTTTAACTATCACTTTTAGTTTCAACACACTCTCATACGGAAACATCTCAGGCTGTTGTGTCAAAATGTCACTTTGGAGGATTGCATTACTTTACCCATCTTTTATGAATGTCATTGTTTACTCAACCTAATATCATTCGTAACACGTTTGATTTTTTTGTTTCTCAAAAGCCAGTGCCATAAAAATAGTTGATATACATTTATATTTGATGACATGTCACACAAGATTTAACATCAATGATGGGGCTCACAATTATGTATACAATAGTAATTGAAATAAAGTAAAACATATGTGAATGACGCAAAACATAGAATATTCAAAAATTACACTTGACAGAATCCTCTAATGACTTCTCTGCCATAAATGAATGTCAAAAGAATAAAGATATATTTTGTATGCACCAGATGGTGCAGACAGATGGAGCTCAGACTGGAACCAATGAGCAAACACCTCTTAGTGGACAGCTTAATGGAGGGAACCCAAACACGGCTGAACCGACAGACAGAGCAGAGGTAGACGAAGCAGTCGGGATGGAAGCAGGAGAGGTCGACTATGCCAGCATCGACTATTCCCTTCTAAAGGACAGAGTGCCTGAGGAGGGAGAGATGGAACCTACAGACACAGACTACGCTGAGATCAAGAGGGACAGGAGAGGAGATGGGAAGGAAAGGGAAGTCCTTCAGGATGGAGATGACCAGATTGAAACATCCAACCAGATGGATGGAGATGAGGAACTTTATTCTAACTCACAGGAGCTGAAAAGTTAAGGAACTACAGAGTCTTAACTACACCCAACAATATTACAATTTTTAAGATAATGTTTATATATTAAGTTCAGATGCTTAAGAAGAATGTATTATTTTTGAGCTTTTATGTGTCTAGCATTAATAGTTGGTGATTGCAACCATAGACTGTATAAAAACATGGACGTAGTGTCCGTGACGTCACCCGTAGTTTTCTGAAGAGTGGTTTTGAAGCTCAAAGTGGGCGGAGCGGGCCGTCGCCATCTTGGCAGCGCGTCACTCCCGGATAATCAAAAATGGGCAAAAAGGCGGGAGTTGGTTGCTGAAGCCACGCCCACCTAGCTCGACGGCAGTGTCAGTGTCATTATTTCATACACGACATAGTCGTGAGATGCAAGAAACATATGGCAAGAAATCTGTAGATGCACCCATAACAACAAAAGACAATACTTTATAGATCCTTTTCTGATATGAAGTGTATGCTGCAAATGCGAGCATTTTTGAGATCGTTTCTGTCCAGTCTGCTCGTATTATCGCGTTTAACCACAGCTGTCGTCATTTTTTTTGTCTGGCAGTGGCAGCAGATATGCGATCAAATTTCTAATTTGAGGCTATATTACGTCGATTCTGGCACCCAACATCACAACAAGATGATATTTTAAGCTCCTTATGTAGCCGAATCTGCGCTGGTTTGAATGGGCCGCCTCCAGTTTCTCCTTTGTTTTGCTGCCTCCAGCTAGCGCCGTGACGTCGGCTGACCCTGGTTACCTGTGGTTGGCAGGCCAATTCAGAAGAGAGACTCATGAATATTAATTAGACAGGCCAAAATCGACCTGTTCTCAGCAGAGCTCCTGAGAAAGGAGCTGTAAAAATATATTGAGATGGTTTTTGGTACTTATAC
>NW_015539920.1:486271-504871 GCF_001515605.1 Sinocyclocheilus anshuiensis
CGGCAATCCACCTATCCCTCAAGTGGCCACGCCCTTAATTATGCAGAACTTTAAGGCTTAATATAATTTAAACTGATGAGTTATAAAAAAATTCACCCCCCTCACAGTTGTCATGAAGGGCAAAATTAGCTATTTAGACCAAAATCTTTTTTTGAACCAGGCTGTAAATATGTTTTTTTTCTGCTGTAAAGTTGGGCATTTTAACATGGGGAGTCTATGGGATTGACTCCCTTTTGCAGCCAGCCTCTAGCGGATTACAGTTTAAGTCACTTCCGTGTTGGCTTCACGAGAGAGAGCGGGAGGTTGCCGCTTGATTGCAACACATGAAATTTCATTAGATTATTCTCCAACATCTGGTTTTTTTTTTTTTAAATGGTGTGAAAATATGAATTTGGCATTTTCTATTTGCAAGTTATTTTATTATTATTATTATCTGTAATTGTTTTTTTGTATATGGTTTCTAATATGCATTTAAGGAAGTTTCTGAGCTTCCTGAAACTGCTGCAAATATCTTTGAGCAAATTCAATAGAGTTTCTGATAGTTACCTTCAGCTTCACAGCTTTTATTGGTACAAAAGTGTAAAATGTATAATTAATTCAGCATTTAAATTGTTTATTGATATACAGAGTTATTATTTGTCAATATACAGTATAGGGCTTTGACGATTTAGCAATCAAGGATAGTTTCTCATTCTTCTTTCAAACGACACTTGCCCTAAAGTGGCATCTGTAATTTTTGCAACTGACAGCTTGCAAAGTAAAGATGTGTTGCAATCATTTCACAGAATCACACATAGGCCTTAACACTTAATCCACAAACCTGAATAATGGAGAAAAAGCATTGTCACACAACAAATAATTAACTGTGAAGACACAAGCAACACCAACAGCATGAATAAAGTCAGCAAACAGCAAAAATAAATAACAGGCCTAAAACAGTAAAGGCGTGATTTAGTCATAATGCAATGCATGCCAGGAACTCACAAACTTTTAACAGATCATCAGCACTGTTCAATATGGCATCGTATGTTCAGACGTTTGGGGGATGTTGGTCTAACGCTGAAAAGTAATTCACATTCTTTAGATTTGCCTAAAAGGTGTGTATGTTTTGATATTAGCTGATTCCTCAAGAACTGTAAATCAGCACACCTGCTCGTTGCTCCTCTGGGGTGACGTGTGTGTGAGCAGGAGTAGGCCTTAGATAACATGATTAGAATGTTCCACACACTACAGGGAATCCTTAAATAGCCTGTGAGAGTGTCAGTGTCTTGGTTGTCTTGGTGTGGTTTGATATTTTCAACCATTTTTCTGTGGTCCACCACACTAGCTGTCATTCTGATCTGAAATAAGGTATGTGTTAGAATGGATGCACCGAAAACCACTTCAAAGCTGTTTTTTATTATAGGCTACTCATTATTGCATTACTCCTACTTATAGTAACTAATTAAGGTTCATTGTTACTATTTATGGAAAGAAATGTGTTCGCATGTAACTTATTCTCACTTCAGTTTGCTATTATTTCTTCTTATTTCATTATGCTTGGCATGCTGGTTTTTAAATTCAAAATATATTTATTGCTCTAAACATGCATTTGACTGCAATATGTAATGTTTAAATGCAACTATTATGACTCTGGAAAAACATTGTCAGTAAATAAATAACATTTATTTCAAATAAATTATCTGTCTTTGTTGTAAAATGTGAAAATACCTTAAATAAAATAGTAAAATATTGTTTTAATGATTTGTAATAGAATTGTAAAAAAAGAAAAAAGAAAAAAATTAATTATTTAAAAAAAAAAAAGCTACAGTACCATTAAAAAGTTAGGGGTCTGTAAGATTTTCTAATATTTATTTGATCAAGTATACAGTAAAAACAGTGAAATATTATTACAATTTCAAATGAACTATTTTCTATTTGAATATATTTGAAAATGTAATTTATTAGAAGTTTCATCACATACCGTCTTCATCACATAATCCTTCAGAAATCATTCTAATATGCTGATGTGCTGCTCCAGAAACATTTCTTGTTATTATCAATGTTGAAAACGTTTTTGCTCCTTAATATTTCTTTGGAAACAGTTACACAGTTTTTGTCTTCAGGATTTTTGGTGAATTGGAAGTTCAAAAGAACAGCATTTATTTGAAATGTAAACTTTTGTAATACTATAAATGTCTTTACTGTCACTTTTGATCAATTTAATGCGTCTTTGCTGAATAAAAGTATAAAATCATACAGACTCCAAATGTCTGAACCACATATAATCCCAACTCTGCTTTCAAACACTGTAAATGATGTGTCTTTGTATTTGTAGATTAGTTATCACCTACCAGACATGGATGATGTGTTGAGGAGTCTTAACCTGCTGGAAACACTAAAGGAGTCTATTGAAAAGAACAACATTTCAGATATAAGAGATGCAATGGAGGACATGCTGATCAGCAGAATCAACAGTGCGATCATTGGGGACAGAAATGCAGAAAAAGCCACTTTTATAAATTCACTTCGAGGTCTGAGCCAAGAAGATGAAACCGCAGCCCGTACTCCATCATCCTCTGCCCCAGAGGATCTAGCCGTATTCCCGAATCCAAAGCATCCTGACTTTCGCCTTTGGGATCTGCCATCCATCTCTAGCAATGCTTCTTTTGAGGCTGAGGATTATGTAGAGCGTTTCAAAGTTATGAGATACAACTCCATCATTTTCACATTCACAGAGAAACCTAGTGTTAACAGTGTGGCGGTGTGGAGGGAAGAGAGGTCGCTGCAGAAAGAGACGGTTTACTTCATCTTACTATCATCTATGAAGGATACTGAGAAAACATTGGAGGCAAAGAAGACGGCAAGCTTAGAAGTGCTCAAGGCAGAAGGTGTTCCTCTGCCCAAGGTGTTTCTGGTACAACCTTCAGCTTTGGAGAAGCTGGACTTTCTGAAGTTTTTAGAGGTCATGCGATGTGACCTTCCAGAGATCAGATCGCATGCTCTTCTTCTAGCACTTCCTACATTCTCCAACTCCTTGGTCACTCAGAAGAAAGATGCCTTTAAGGCACTGGTGTGGGCCGCTGCCTCATTATCCGGTGGCGTTTCTGCCATTCCCGTACCTTTGGTGGCCTCCATGGTGGACGCTACGGTGGCCATACGGATTCTGAACAAGGCTCAGATCTCACTTTGCCTGGACGATGAGTCTCTGCAGCGGCTGGCGAGGCAGCGGGGTCTCGACCCAGCCAGGCTGAAGGCCCTGCGGACCTGTGCTCTCTCTGTGGAGGTCAGCAAGAGCGAAGTTAAAAGACGACTCGCGGAAGCCGAGAAAGACACCAGCACAGCAACCACCAGACTTGTGGAACTAGCCATGCCGAGACACGCCAGATCCGTCAGTCGATCTTTCACCGTTATGCTGCAGGCACTCAACACTGCTATTGACGATATGGGTGCTGATGCTGAGAAGGTGGTTGCTATGGTAACAGGAGAGGGACCATAGATTGAGCAGTATCAATACACAAACTTACATCATGCTCTGTACATTCAACTTGGACTGATACCTAAATGGGCTATAGCTATATCATTTAAACTATAAGCAATGTATTAATTTAAAAAGAATAACACTCCTCATTTTCATTATTTAGTTGATTAATATGCCCTATAATATTAGATTTCAATGCAGTTAATTTTTAATAGTTAACTATCATAAATGCCCATCAGGGATGCATGACCCCCGATTTTTTTTTAAATATCAGTTTCAAATGCGGATTTACAGTCAATTTTAGCATGAAGATATAGGGAAAATCTCACCATAGAATGGCTTTTTTTTTTATTTTAAGGCCATGCACATTCACATTATTGGTTTCAGCATTATTGAATAGTGATAATACTAATAGTGATAATACTCCCCCATCAGATCTACACAAATGACATATTTTGGATTTAAAATGTCTATTTTTGTCAAAAGGTGACAAGTTTGCATCTCTGTATGTGCATAAAAAGTCTGTATATAGTTGATTTACCATAAGAATGTTGTTTAGACTTTAAGGGCAATGGTACACTTCTGCTATTTAAAAATATATATAAAAATTGCGAATAGCTCTCAGGCAACTCGTGCAATACATAAAATAAAATTGAATAATGGGAAGATAATTGTTTACCCCAAGGAAATGAATCGCTGCTTTGCTGATTTCTATAAAGAAGTCTATGAATCAAAATGTAAAACAAGCCAAGAGGAAATAGAATACTTTTTTTCTCAATTGGATCTTCCCATTCTTAGCACTGATGCAAAACAATCCTTAGATAAAGAAATTACACTAGAAGAAATAAATGAAGTAATAGAACAGTTATCTAATAACAAATCTGCGGGTTCGGACGGCTTTAGTGCCGAATTCTATAAAAAAAATCAGGAATAAACTTGTACCTATAATTCAAAGATTGATTAAAAGTGCAACAACACAAAATAAATTTCCACCAACAATGTATGAAGCGAGTATAGTATTAATTCCAAAACTGGTGCGGGACAAGCTGCAGATGTCTTCCTATTGCCCGATCTCTCTCATTTCCACTGAATCTAAGATTCTTCTCTTATAACTAAAATTCTTGCGAATAGATTGAAAAAGTACATCTGTTCTATAATTCATCAGGACCAGACTGGTTTTATGCCAAAGAGACATATATATTTTAATTTGAGATGGCTGTTTAACATAATTTATAACAAGGAAGACATAAAGACGTGTTATCTCATTAGATGCCCAACGAGCCTTCAACCAATTAGAGTGGAAATACATGATTGCTGTTCTAAAGAAATCTGGATTCGGTTCAGAATTTATTAAATGGATTGAAATCATTTATACACATCCAGTAGCTTCTGTTATTACCAACCAAAACATTTCAAATCCATTTCAGTTATCTCGAGGTACACGTCAGGGATGCCCTTTGTCTCCTTTTTTGTTCGATATCTCAATGGAACCATTAGCAGCCAGTATCAGACACCATCCTAACATAGCACCTATAGTGATAGAGGGCAGACCCCAACATCTTTCGTTGTATGCGGATGATATTCTCCTGTATGTTTCCGACCCTGAAATGTCTATTCCACCATTACCTGAGCTTATTGAAAAATTTGGCAGTCTTTCTGGATTCACAATCATTTGGGAAAAAAGTGAATTAATGCCAGTCTCTTGATGATTTAGATCAAAACTATTTATCTAGCACCAAATTTAAAATTGCAAATCTCTCCTTTAAATATTTGGGTGTAATAATCACCAAAAAACCTGAAATGTTATTAAAATTGAATTGGAAAAAGAAAATTGATCAGCTTCCCTATGTCCATGGTAGGCAGGATTAACGGTATAAAAATGGTGGTACTTCCAAGATTTTTGTATGTATTTCAATCTATTCCTTTCTTTATTCCCCTTAATTATTTTAAACAGCTAGAATCTATTATAAGCAGCTTCATTTGGGACAACAAGATGGCTAGGATTAACAAGAAACATCTAAACAAATCTAAAGATCAGGGAGGGTTTGGGCTTCCCAATTTTAAATTTTATTATTGGGCAACTAACTTACTTTAACGTGGTGGAGGAGGATTGGTTCAGTGGAGTTAGGTGACAAGCCAGAATGGTTAGCAATTGAAGAAGCTTCTTGTTATAAGACTTCATTAACGGCTCTGCTTAAGAGTCCCGTCAAAATTGAAGTCAAAAATATAAATGGTAACATAGTTATTTCAAACCTAATTAAAGTATGGAAACAAATCAAGGTTTGTTTTACAAATTATTAGTAGAAAAGGTGGACAATAATACTCACAAAATAAAACATGATTGGGAAGAGGAAATTGGTTTTAATATTCATGTGGGATGAGTGCTTGAGAAATGTACATACATGTTCTGTAAATTCAATGTCTTACATGGGCATAACCACATGTAACTGGACTTCATTTAGCCTTTCATTTCCTTCTTATACTGCACAGCTTTTTACAAAGCAGGCATAAGTTCAATTCCATGTGCAACATCAAACCCCCTTACATCTGAATTACAGTAAGCATACAGGAAATACGAAGACACAGGCCACAATACATTTGTATGGGTTTCTTTCCTTTGGTTTCAGCCACAAACCACTAACACATCCAAAAGGCCAGATTTAACGTTGCTTTAGTTCTAGCAAGAAAAACTCCAAATCTCACCATAGAATGCTTTTTTTTTTTTCTTTTAAGGCCACATTCACATGATTGTTTTTATGTAGCCCATTCAATATTACTATAATAATAATAATAGTAATCATCATCATCATCATCATCATCATTATTATTATTTTTTTTTATTACATTATTAAACTTAAACCAATAAAAATGTTACTGCAGTAATAATACTATTGTACTGTGCAATAAAAATCCCTCATCAGATCTACACAAATTACATATTTTGGATTCAAAATGTCTATTTTTGTCAAAAGGTGACAAGTTTGCATCTCTGTATGTGTGTAAAAAGTCTGTATAGGGTTGATTTATTTTATTCAATGTTGTTTAGACTAAGGGCAATGGTACACTTCTGCTATTTAAATATATATATATAGATTGCGATCAGTTCTGTTTCCTTTCCTTGTTCTGTTTCAATGTCTTACATGGTCATAACTGGACTTCATTTAGCCTTTCATTTCCTTCTTATACTGCACAGCTTTTTACAAAGCAGGCATAAATTAAATTCCATGTGCAAAATTTCAGCCACAAACCACTAAGACATCCAAAAGGCCAGATTTAACGTTGCTTTAGTTCTAGCAAGAAAAAGTCATTTTCAGAGCCTTATCATCACAAAACTGATTTGAATCTACACTGAATACTGAATATGAAATATGAAATGCCCCACAAAGTCAACAAATACACAGGCTACCATGAGTGAAGTAGGGCCTATTGCAGCAAAAAGTTGTGCAACCTCTGTGTAACTTAGCAACATAAGAATAAATTAGCTACAATCTGTTTAAATTACAGTCAGAATGCAGGTGCAAAGAATGTCAATTAAGGGGGGGGGTGGGGACTCCTATTCAAATCTTTTTTGTCTTCTATTTTTGTGGCCTGTACTTATGGTGATCATTGATAAAAACGGTGATAAGGGGGACCCGTTCTGGTTGTAGCTAGTAACTCTTTTATCTATACTCCACAGGAAATTTAATTTATTCTTCGATATTGTGTCCAAAATCACTTACTCTTAAGAATCACTTTTATATAGTGCTCCTGTATACAGATGTTTTATCTTATTAACGACACATTCGATTACCAAGACGCACACATCTGAACACGAACCGAACAAACCGTTTTGTCTCGTTCAGTATATGTACAGTACTATATGATCAATATTTCATTTAGAGTAGGTTACATACCCATGTAAAGAGGAACTCAATCCTTGACTCCTAATCTGTCATATTTATACGACCATATTCTTCGCTCACATTGAGATTTTGGCTAAATTTGAAAGTTTCTCTTAGCCTGTTGTGCCAGCGAGATGACGCAAATTGATATTGAAAGCTGGTTGAAAAGTATATGCAGAAGGGAGGAAATTATCACGGATCAGAACGAGCTTCAGCTCTTCTCTCCTCCAGCCCATGACCCCGATATCGATCAAAAGTTAGCCTTCTTGAAGGACATCACATTTCTTCAGAATAATTTTAATTTATATTTTAATATTTGCAATTTAAATAAACAATACTTTTAATTTTGAATTTATATATTTTTAGTGTTTACACCAAAAAAAAGTATAAAAAAAGTCACAAGTAGGATTCAATTTACAGCATTTCTCATTTATTTTTATGGTAATTTCTCCAGTGGTCAGAGGCATAACAATAGGGCGGGGGGCGCATTTTGAGGGGGCATTTACACTAACTCCGCTTACCAATGTCTGGTTGGGATAGACACAATTACAAAAGACACACAATGTACAACAGAATCAGTGGTGTATTTTTTCATTTCCATTTTCATTTCATCTTGCATGTAATGTCTGATAAAGCCGTGTTTATTTGAGCGGAGCGCTGCTTTGTGTACAGCCGTTACCGGGGAAACCTTGATCTCTACCACTCCAACAGTGCCTCCTGCTGGCAGAGAATGAGTTTGCATATATATGCCGCCTGGGAAACACTGGACTATGGTATAAATAAATCCAACTGTATAACAGTTTCACTGCAATTCATGTTATAATGTTAGAATTAAATAACAATAAAAATAATACATATGCACTTATCTGTACATAATAAATGCAGTTATTTTTAAGCGGTTGTTGACATCCTATCTAAAACGTGATTTAGCCAAAAAAAACAAAAAACAATAACGTTACCACTCTAATATGTCTTGCAATATCCGTGCGTGCAAAGGTTCTGCGCGATCCTCTTGTTCAATATTCTCTGGGTCTGAATCCGGCTTAAACTGACATGGCAATATTGACGCCATCCTTAACTAAACTTGCTGCTTTGGCAAGGGGCGGGGCAGTACAATTCAAGACATTGTAAAAGAGCATAATAGAACCCCTTTAAGGGTTTTTCCATTGTTTTAATTTATATAATGCCATGCATATTTGAACTTTTTTTTTTATTATTATTTAAAGAAGAAACCAATTCAATGTATAGTTGGCATTTGAGGCTTAATACTATAGAAAAGCAATAAAAGCTTTTCAGTTTGAGTGTTTTCAGCTTGTTTATTTTTATGTAAAAATATGGCATGTAGTTGCTTCAAACAATGGTATAAACATCATTCAATGTAAATTGTGATAATCGTAATTAATAATCGCAATTACAATTTCAAGGGAGCAATCGACAATTATGATTTTTGTCATAATCGTGCAATCCGACTGTAAGGTACAAATTACAGTGCACTTTAAAACAATGATAACATGATCATTTTGTATAATCATCCATGTTTGGTGTTCTGGAGTCATTGCAGGGGTAGTTGTCATCCACTCAAAGGTGCTGGGTCATCTGAAGTCTTCATAAGAGGCTGGATCCAAGCTGTAATCAAATCTATAGTTAGCATAGTAGCATAATCTATACCTTGGGACATTGCAATTTGTCACATGTTTTTGAATTATTATTATTATTATTTAATTCATGAATAAGAGATAAATCACACGGTCCCTAAGTAGAGCTGATGACATGTTCAATAATTAAAAATACTGTAATGGTATTTTATGTACCTTTATATTTTTACAGTCCACTTTCGCTGATATAGCAGTGTTATTTGCGTTTCAAAATAGTTTATTATGTTTTTATTCTGAAAATAGACACAAAAGCAACACAATCCCTTAAAAAGCATGAAAAAGAGAAAAAACCACAGTCCTTAAATTGAGCAAGAAGCTAACTGATGCGGAAGCGTCGCGTCTTTTAAGGTGGAACAGATTGCGTCAATAAGAAGCAGTAAGAAGCAGGATTCAGCCTCGTGCGCTCTCCCCTGACTGTGCTGAATAAAAAAGGTATGGGAAACGAATTCCTGACGTCACAGCTTAATGTTCAAAATGTTTGTTTCAAATTTGTTTATGTGTAAAAACAATTTATGTGTGAATATTCCCAAACTCTCAGACAGTGCAATGTGATTGTTGTCATATATATATATATATATATATATATACAGTATATATATATATAAAATATATGTCTGTATTAAAGTGAAAATTAATGTAAAACACGCCTTTTGCACAGAATTAGTCTTGTTCATCATAATATATATATTAATTTAAAAGCTTAATATTTTTAGGTTTATATTTAATATTTTTTTAGATTTCATATAATAAAGCGCATGAGCGTGAATGATGCAATATCAGACTTTGATCTCTGGGGTGCTAATTCACTATATGAGAATTGAGAACTGCGCTTCTTGACTGCACTTATTTCCCTCCTCACATCACTGCAACTGCCAACTCTTGTCTACTTTTAAGGCAAGTCAAGGCACATCTCAAACAAGCCTATTTTGATTTATAGGCCTAGGCTACATCACACAGATATTGAAAATCTTCTTCACTTTCACAAGAGATCTTTTTCACTTTTCATAACGTCCTGTCAGCAAAGTTTGTATGCTTCAGGAAACTTGTCTGTTGGATGCTTCAAGCATGCTAAGCATTAACCAAAGTGTTGAACTTTAGCCAAAGTGAAAACATTCAGCTGACTGTAAAAGGCAATTCTGTTTCTGTCTGCAGTATTGTGGTGGGGTGTTAAACCTACTGTGTGATACACACAGCACACAAACATGTTCATTTAAGCTTTGTGGGGATTAAGGCCAGAACAGTTAAGGCCAAGCATTGTGTATTTTTTATTTCCTGGAGATGTGACAATGGAGGAGATTTAAACCCGATCAAAATTTAGTAAATTATATTCTATCTCCCCAGTTAGCTTACTGTAAGTAAGGGAAACTGATTGATCTTAGACTAGCAATACAAGAATACACACAAATACATTCAAACTAACTTCATTGTTTATGATCTTACAGTGAACTAAACTATAAATCTTAAAAATAATATATAGGCCAATACTGAACACAGAACTTTTTGATGTGGTTTGGTCATTCAGTAAGTTATGCTAAATTACAGTATATCCTCTCATACATGGTCATAAATACATCCTGAATTATTGGTTTACTCTTCCATGCTATACTATTAGTCTGCTGATCTAGAAGCACAGTTTTACACCTCCATTAGAGGGGGTTTTATTTCCTGAATAGTTTCGATAGAATTATTGCCGTCACAGGAAATGACAGAATTCACATCTCTATCTCTACCATAAGTATGTGTTTTTTTTGTCTATTTATTTGAATAATTAAAAAAACAAATAACATTTATGGCATGCATCTGTTCCACAAGGACAAGCAAAAAAAAAAAGGAAGGAGAAACAGACTGACTCATAAACAGCCGACACCACCAAAATACACATATTCACCCACACACAACGACAAACACCAAATGTGCTGTCAGAGTTTGTTCTGAAGACACTGGAGCTCAACGGAATACTATAACTGTATTTATTTCATTAGCAGCAGACAGAATGGCCGTTCCTGAAGGGATTCCTCTGCTTGTGTTTGAATGAAGGATCATGTGTGACCATCCCCTGTGCTTACAAAAAACTAAAGGATCAAACATATAAACTGTTGTGGTTTAAAGATCCAAAATATGATGACGTATCAAAAATGTTTATTGGGACTATTGTATACAGTAACACAGAAGAACGTCCCCAGACACCAGCTTACTCCAGCAGAGTGGAATACAACTTTTTTGAGATGTACCTGTATCACTGATGCTGTTTTTCCTGCAGTTCTTCTTACGGACTTCTGCATCAGCTCAAAAGAAAATCTAATAATTGTGCCTGAAAAAACTGAAGACATTAATGAAGGATCATGTGTGACCATCCCCTGTGCTTACAAAAAACGACAGAATGGCCGTTCCTGAAGGGATTCCTCTGCTTGTGTTTGGTGTGTATTGTCTCTATTGTATACTGAATGCTGATTTTTAAATGATTGTCCTAATTTATCAATATAAATGAAAGTACAGGTACATCTCAAAAAATTAGAATATCATGAAAAAGGTCAATATTTTTTGTCACTCATTTCAGAAAGTGAAACCCATATATTATATAGATTCATTACACATAGAGTGAAATATTTCAAGCCTTTATTTCTTGAAATTTTGATGATTATGGCTTACAGATAATGAAAACCCAAATTTCAGTGTCTCAGAAAATTAGAATATTACATAAGATCAATTAAAAAAAAGGATATTTTAAACAGAAATGTCAGGCTTCTGAAAAGTATGTTCATTTCTATGCACTCAATACTTGGTTGGAAATTTTTTGAGATGTACCTGTATCACTGATGTTGTTTTTCCTGCAGTTCTTCTTACGGACTTCTGCATCAGCTCAAAAGAAAATCTAATAATTGTGCCTGAAAAAACTGAAGAAATTAATGAAGGATCATGTGTGACCATCCCCTGTGCTTACAAAAAACTAAAGGATCAAACATATAAACTGTTGTGGTTTAAAGATCCAAAATATGATGACGTATCAAAAATGTTTATAATAGTGGGGAAAAAGTCAAACTTTGCCACAGAATAATAGGAAATAAACATGATTGTGATTTTTTTTTTAACTCACAATTCTGACTTTTTCCTCACAGTTAAACACAAGTTTATTTCTCACAAACTGTGCTTTTCCTCAGAACTGAGTTTATATCTCACACATCCGGCATTTTTTCTCAGAACTTGTAACTGAGATAATAGATTTCTTTGTTCTGGATCACTTGTTCTCACTCCATATTCTTCTCCTGATTCCAGACAATCCTTGTAAGGTGCAAATTGAACCATTAGAGCTGAAAAATCCACTCCAAGAGTCAGAAGAATTCACTGTTCGCTGTTCCACATTTGGTTCGTGCAATTTTCATCCTGAATGGCTCAGCTATACATCAGGACAAAAACAAGAATGGATTTCCTCCTTGTCAACTGATATGATCACAGCGACTGAAGAGGAAGAAGGAGGCAGAAAGGTCACCAAATTGAAGCTCAACGTGACATGGAAAGATGACAACAGGATTCTGTCTTGTCGTCCAGCGAAGAGTGAGGACAGCTACCAGATCAGGAATATCACACTGTCTGTGGAATGTGAGCATACTCTTCAGAACATTAGATTCATCCACGCTGGAGCCGTGCTGGAGCCCACGCAAGCTAGATAATTCAGCTCACAGCTGCAATTCCAGGTTTTCAAACAGAGATGGCGACAAAGACGCAAAACTTATGGACTGCAGCTTTAGCTAATCAAAGTTAATGATTTTTAACGAATAGCCAAATCATTTTTGTCACTTTTTCTTTTGAACTCTGCAGATCCTCCATCTAATCTCAGTTTGATCATGAAGAAGGAAGTGAGAGAGTTTGAAGTGATCTCCATTATCTGCACGGTTCAAAGCTGTCCTGACTCACACCTCACAGTGACAGGACCTCAGGGTGATCTGAACGATATTCAGAACAATCGAAGGAACAGCACTGCATCTGCAAACATGTTGACTGTCTACATGAATGTCTCTGAATCAGATGCAGGAATGTACCAAGGTCAAGTGTGAGTACTCTTTTCTACTAATTACACACTTCAGCTTTTAGAGGCAAAAATGTTCTTCATCTTTGAAATTGGACTTTACTGACAGATATGAGATTGTCCAATGATTTTTTAGTTATCCTAAATAGTCTAAGTTTGTCATGATAGCTAAATTAATGGTTTAATATTACACTGCTCAAATTTGTTGTTGACCATGACATTCAATTATAACAAAAAATTGCATAATCATTGTTTTTCACATATTAAATGTTAATTATGAATATTCATGTCCATTTGCCTGTTTTCTATAGATGCTCCAAACATAAATATAGTCCATAACATGACAATCTTTACTCAGTGGAACTGGAAGCTTCCAGTCTATCTGACCTGCAGTGCAGATACGTATCCTCCCGCCACTGACTACAAATGGTTCAAACAGGGGGACAACACAAAAGTAGTGTCACAACAGCAGAACTTCACTGTTTGGCCTCAGAACCCAGGAATGTATTACTGTACAGCAGCCAACGCTATCGGAAAATCACGATCCGAGCACATCATGTTATTTATCGGCAGTGAGTATGAAATTACATTTATCAAATAACTCAAATAATGAAATAACGCCATTTTCTTTGCACATTTTATAAACCATATGCTGCATACAGTTTGGATCACTTGACTTGTATAGCTCCTTTTAATAATTTCATAGACTGCTAGATTGGTAATGATCATTTATAAAAATTTTAATCCCAACAATCACAGCCAAGGTCAGATTTAAAAATTAAGCAATCCTGTTTTTGAATCATCTGTTTTCTAACCCTCTTAATTTAGCTTTCTCATGCTCTATCACATCATCTTTCTCCTGCTGATTCTCACTGGTGCGACCATCTTCATGATACACAGGTAAGGTCCTCTTTTAGTTTTTTCTTTCAAAACATTACTTTTAAATACTCATACAAAATTTGCAAAGCGATTTTTGAGTTTAAGGAAACTGATGGGTCATATGCAGTAAGAATGCAACTAAGAACCACATCTGAGTGAAAGAAATACATGACCTACTGTTATGGGGTGAACGAGACACGAGACGTGTGGATCCATTTGCAAAGCTTTATTAGAAGACATGGTCAGAAACAGGCAGGGTCGAACACCAGCCAACAGATATGGCACAGGCAAGACACAAGAGTAATCCGTTAAACAGGCGTGGGTCGATCGATGGCGAACGTAATCCAGAGGGCTTGACAAGAGGGGTAATCCGAGGAACACGAGCAATAGTCCAGGCAAGGTGCAAACATAATCCAAAAGACAAGACGAAAGGGTAATCCAAAATACTCAGGCAAGAATCCAAACACGGGAAAGCAGGCAAGGCAAGACTATGACAATGACTAGACTATGAAAACTAGAGCAGGCTCCGTAAAGTAGCTATCAGCTAGGGTAGCGATATGCGCTTACAATACTCAGCAGTTTGAGAAGGATCTGAGTGAGTGTAATATAGTGTGTGTGATTGGTTACAGCTGTGTGCAATCAGTGCAATGGATGATGGGAAATGTAGTCCGTGGTGATGTGTAACAGTCTGTGTAGTGAGAGAGTCAATGTAATGGAAGAACGGTCTCTGGTGGCGATCGGACGGAAGTCCATGGACAGGATTCGTAACACCTACAGCTTGTGTCATTGATTACATTTATTGTTCCTGTGAAGCAGTAGCTCTATTTGTTGATTTTAGTTTGTGGCTTAATGTGTTTTTAATTTTGCAGGTTCATCATCAAGGCAAGATTTGATCAACAAAATGAATCAGATCCTTTCTACCTTTTCCAGTTAATCCCATCTGAAACTACTTCTACTGTATGTTACTACGGAACTGTCAGCACAAATAGGTATTTTTCTTTATTCAATATGTAGCTATTTTCCCATGTAAGTGGTGATTTCTGAAATCTCTTAATATAGAAAAAAAAATCACATTTTCAGGTGATATAATATCACTAAGTACCCATCATCACAACTAAATAATCACAAAAGAACAGCTAAGATCTTAAAGGGATCCTTAACTGCATTTTGTTTTAACTGATAGAGTTTCCTGAGGTGCACTTACAATGTTAGTATAATTTTTAAATCAAAAATTATCATAATTTAGAAATAAAAGGCCATTTCTACCCTGACTGATTTGAACACTGTGGTGGAAGGGGCGTGTCTGCTGTGAGACTTCAATGGAAACGCCCGTTGCTGTGATTGGCTAACATATTTGCATATGAAATAAGTATTACATGTGGAGCTCTCTCAAACACTTTTACTACATTTTTACTATTACCGCTGTATAGATTAACTAACCACGGAGAGTGCCGATTATAGCATTATATTTAGATCTGCTCCCATGCATGAAATTCAGTGACCTCATCATTTGCAACTTGAGTTTTGCACTTTCACAAATGCTTTCATCACAACTAACAGTGCTAACACAATGTAAATAAGAGATTCATTGTGCAGTGTAGACTGTGCCACTGAATATATACTCGCACTGTGTGATTGACAGCCAAAAGATTAGGCATTAGAATGAACACTGTTACTTGTCAGGTCCATAATCTTACAGTATAAATCTGTTTGCAAAGCCTGCATCAAAACTGTGACTGATTTACCAAATAATCCACAGTGAAATGCACCAAATAAACAAATAATGCTCTACTTAGACATCCACATAGTTAAAAATAAATAATCACTTTCCTAGGATTAGGATTCTTTGGAAGGTAATGCTATTTTTCGTCCATTGATCGTGTATTGCTCTTCTCTCCTTCTCCTCTCACTAACGCACCAGTTGGCGGGGCCAAATACGTGATGATATAGAAGTAGGCGTTGATTTTATTATGCAGAGGTGGGGTTTTGTTGCACTATTACTTCATAATAATGTGAAAAAATCTGAAAGTCGTTTTCTGAGCTTGGTTTCAATAAAAGCTGTTATTGGACTAACAAAGACTCACAGGATGTTTTTATAGTACAATGACCTCTCACATTTCAAAACATCAAGGAAAATTTGATTTCTCAATTCATTACCCCTTTAAGGATACATTACTGCTAAGGGCCAGATCATTTTGGATTCCTTACATTTAGCAATAAATAGACTAATGATCTTATTCCTTGTCCTCATCAAGTTGAATGAACACTAACACTTCATCCAATATTTTATTTGTATACTTTTAATTTCTAAAACATAATTTGTTAGAATAAATTGTTAGAATATGCATACAGGATTATATGTGATTGCTTCACACATAGTTGATTTCATTCCTAAAATCTGAATGCTAATTAAAATGGTCCATCTTGATATTCATAATAAATTAAATCATTACTTATTCTATTAATTCTGATCTATGAGCTTCCACATGCTGCGTTCATGATGCTCGTATGTGTGTTTTTATAAAGTTTGTCATAAACAGTATATAAACTTAGTTCAATATTCTGTTTCAAGTCAATATCAGTTGTGATGTGCTTTGAAACGTATTTCTGGCAGCTTCGCTTTTCACTGCTGTTAATTTTAAATATATGATTATATTTCATGGCACTTCAGCGGCAAACAATGTTACTGATGCAGAAGTCCAAACCATAGCATCTGAAAATAAAACGTCAAAGGTACGTGTTCAAATTACACCAACCATGCAACACAAGCTGAACATAGTGAAAAACTCAGTTTAACAGATTCAGAATGGCCATCTTTGCTTTGTTTTACCAAAGTTACATGGTGTCCATATAGGACCAAAACATACAGTGTAACATATATTAGAACCATGTTTTCTAAAATCTGAAATCACGATTCTGAAATTACTTCAAACTGAAATAATAACTGCTCACAGTACTATAATATCTCCCTTTCGCAGAATTCCCAAAGAGAGGAACCTGATTATGAGGATGTTTGTGCTGCTTGTGCTCCACCACCTTCATAGACTGATTCCGATACCATGGAAAAGGAAGTGAATTATGCCACTGTCTTTGCCCACTTTGTTTTTTATCTTAATTTTTTTCTGATATACATGACTATATATATTTACATAGAGGCGCCATTATGGGTGCAGAGTATGTCAGCGTGCATGATGTTAACAACGTGAAGAACATGATGGAAAAAAGGCTTGTCCAGTGTCCCAAAGCTAAAATGTAAAAAAGCAGTGATGAAGAGGTGAAAAGGATGAAAATTACCTTACAAATTGGGCATTTCAAAATCAGAATAAACTGAATATTGGTTGTGATGATTCCAGTATGAGACAGGTTGGGGGAAAGTATACCGATACTAATTGGGGCAACGTCAGTGAGAATGCCATCCTATTTTTTGCCCTCCCATGTAAAGCATAGCTACAGATTATGACCGGTAAGTAAAAATGTAACTTGATCAAAGGATAGAGGCAAGCGGAGTCATTTGAAGAGGATGAATTTAACCACCTGAAGTGATGTTAATTGTGTTGAATACTTTGTATTATAGGCTATAAATTAAACGCCAATTTCTGGTCCCAGTCCATCAGAATTTGTGTTTGCTTGTATTTTTATTTCAATGTGAATGTGTTATAATTGATTCAATGATTTTCAAACATCAGAATGTTTAGTCCGTTTGAAACGGTGTATCATAGCACTCATCAATCAAATCATCAAGGCCAAATTTAAGTCATTTTTCTAGAACAGGTGCCAAAATGAGTAGTTAAAAAAAAAAAAAAAGTTTTACTGAAGTCAACCCATCACTCCCTAGAGGTTTATTATTTAATTTAATTTATTTATTATTTAAGGACATTTTTTAAAAACATTAGATTGAAATCAACACTAATGGCTCTTACTTAAGAAATAGAATTAAGAATAGGCAATGGGTTGTTAGTTTACAATAAAAATCTGCTATATGGGATGAGATAAGATTTGTATCCTTACACATCGAGGGGTGAGAACCAGAAGGGCGTAAGTGACATTTTGGGTGAAACTGAGATCAAATAAAAAGAAAGCTCTTGATGAGCTCTTTCTACTGCCAAAAGGACACAAGTGAATTCATAATAATTTTGGAGATAGTCATTAGAAACCAAAAGACTTAACACTGAAAATACTAAGCCAGTTGGTGCCAAAAGGGTGTAACTGCACTTACGCCACTTTGACATTGAGAAATGTACTTTGGGTAAAGCCTGTGGATAGCACATGAGTCAAAATGGCTGATAAGTAAGCCTGGTAGGTCAACCACGAGAAGACAGCAGTTTTTAACTACTGAAGATGTATTATTAAGCTTATTTTGTGACAGAGCAGAATGATGATGGAGAAAATGAAAATATCCAGCATTCAATGTCAGTGAGGTGAAGCTAGCTAGCAGGTAGTAACCAATAACTTACATTGTAATATCATATAGGCACTCAGTTACTGCTTAGCCACAAGAGAGAGAGAGTGCATGAGATCTGCAGAGTTACAAAGCTCAAAGTCTCCCACAAAAGGATTTAACAGAGTTTTGCGCGGCGTCGTGTGGGTGTGTGTGTGTATGTGTGAGGGGAACAGGGTTACATCACAGCAGTGAACAGCCTGTCAGAAATCATAGCACGTCAGCTGTCTTAACCGCGGCTTGTGTACTGCATCATCACTGGG
>NW_015539920.1:505039-505163 GCF_001515605.1 Sinocyclocheilus anshuiensis
GTGTGCTGTGATTGGCCAGCTATCCAGTGCGTTATGAATGACCGAATACCCCAAGCGTGTGATAGAAATGTTACGCCCCTACCATACTGTGATGATGCCCTGTCAGGCCGGAGCGATGATTCAA
>NW_015539920.1:505364-516843 GCF_001515605.1 Sinocyclocheilus anshuiensis
CCGCGTAAACATAAAACCATGTCTGCATTTGTGATCGGAGAAAAGACAAACCAAGCCCTACTCTACACTGCCCAAAAAACTCGCTTTAAATATAAAAAATATTAAATATAA
Organism: Sinocyclocheilus anshuiensis; assembly: GCF_001515605.1. Lineage (NCBI taxonomy): Eukaryota > Metazoa > Chordata > Actinopteri > Cypriniformes > Cyprinidae > Sinocyclocheilus > Sinocyclocheilus anshuiensis. The sequence continues at coordinate 505,476 of NW_015539920.1, forward strand.
AAACTCTTTAAATAGAAAAAACGTACTTACAATCTGGGAGTCAGAACAGCTGGCCTTGTAGTCTACTCTACCAGGATCAGGAAACGGTCCTCCATAAAATGTGCTGCACACATCTGAATATTTATGGTTAGGTGCGTTACATTTCCGACGCATGCTTGTGGTGTTCGGCCAATCACAATGCACTGGGTCAGCTGGCCAATCAGAGCAGACTGCGCTTGTTTGATCATTTCTTCAACGTCTCTCTTGTTGAGTGCTGTGATGATGTTCTCTTGAAGCTTTTTAATGAGAAATCACCTTTGGATTTCTTTGATGCTGGACTATTTATTGGTGTCTGACCATATATAAAGCCACAATATACAACAAAAGCAGTGTTTAGTTATTTTTAAAATACAGCGTTCTCTCCATAAAAGTAGAAATCATCTTAGAAATAATAGGCTATGTAGGCCTAAATTGAACACAGAACTGTTCGATGTGGTTTGGTCATTCAGTAAATTGTTAAATTACAATATATGCTCTAGTACACATGGTCATAAACACATCCTGAATAATTATAATTTTTACTTTTTCCTGCTGCACCGTTAGGGTGTATTCACACTAGGCACGGTTGCCTTGAACCGAGCCAGAGCATGATTGTCCCCCCTCCCCACTGGCCTGCACTCATATTGCACTTTAATGTTCTGGGCCGGAGCACGCTTACGTCATTCATGATGCAACTTTTTGTTTAGAAGAAATCTCTAACAGACTGTCCAATAGATTTATCTTTTATGCATCTGGAAAATCGATTGTTTCGGAGAAGAAAAGGTGAACGCTACCATGAGTCCTGTGTTGTGCAAACAGTGAAGCATCCTGAGACCATCCATGTGTGGGTTTGCTTTTCAACCAAGGGAGAGGGATCTCTCATAATTCTGCCTAAAAACACTGCATGAATAAAGAATGGTATCAAAACATCCTGCAAGAGCGACTTCTTCCAACGATCCATGAGCAATTTGGTGATGATCCGTGCATTTTTCAACATGATGGAGCACCATTGTCACAAAGCAAGAGTGTGACAAAAAAGAAGAGGCTCGAAGATCATTACATTGACATTTTGGATCCGTGGCCAGGCAACTCCCCGGATCTCAATCCCATAGAGAACCTGTAGTCAGTCCTCAAAAGGTGAGTGGACAAGCAGAACTCCGAGAACTAATAAGGCAAGAATGGATCGCCATCAGTCAGGATTTGGCCCAGAAGCTAATATACAGCATGCCAGAGCGAACTGCAGAGGTTATGAAGAACAAGGGTCAACACTGTAAATATTGACTCTTTTTTTTTTTTTTGCCAATAAAACCCTTTAAAACTTATGATATGCTTATCATTGTTTTTCAGTATACCATAGAAACATGTGGAAAAATAATCTACAAATACTGAAGCAGCAAACTTTGCAAAACACAAAATTTATGTCACTGCCAAAACTTTTGGCCATGACTGTACACCCCTGCTGATCTTGCAGCACGTTAGACACCTACATTAGAGGGGGTTTTATTTTCTCAATAGTTTCAACAGAACTAACCACTGTCACAGGAAGTGAGCTTCACGCTTAGAAGACCGAATTAACATATCTCTTTATCTCTACCAGGAATGTGCGCTTTTGCCTATTTCTTTTATGTCTGAAAGCTCAACTATGCAAATATAACAAGTTAGAAATACACATGGGTGATGTTCTCCTTTTGTTTCTCGGTTTGAATGTTTTTAAAACGCCCATTGAGAACAACAGATTCTATTTGAAGGTAAAATATTTTCTTCTTTCTTTTTTTCATTTTTGTTATTTGTGGTAAAAACAAATTTGGTTGTCATAATAATATTAATCTGTTAAACTGTAAAGCTCATGCATGAAAAGCACTGTGATTCTTCGAACAAAACATTTTTTGGCATGTGATCGTGTCATTATAGCGTGAACATGTTTGAGAAACATTTATGGTGTCATCAGCAAAATCTAATAAATGATTAACTGTTTAAAGAATAAAATAGTAGTCAGTTATTACAGCAATAAATTATTTAGCTTTATGGAGCAGTAGGCATAATTCATTTGCTGCTGTAATTGCAGGTTGAATAAAATAAGGTAACCAGTCCAATTTAACAAAAAAAAAACTGAAAAACAATTAGATGTAATTAACAATTTGGTGTAATTAACAAATGTTGTCATGCCAAAATGACATTTTTGGCATGCAAGGATGAACAAAAGGAAGGAGAAACAGACTGACTCATTAACAGCTGTGACCATCAAAAAACATATATTCACCCACACGCAATGACAAACACCAAATGTGCTGTCAGAGTATAACTGTCTTTATTTCATTAGCAGCAGACAGAATGACGGTTCCTGAAGGGATTCCTCTGCTTCTGTTTGGTTTGTATTGTCTCTATTGTTTACTGAATGTCGATTTTTGTAAATGATTGTCCTATAAATGAAAGTATCACTAATGTTGTTTTTCCTGCAGTTCTTCTTACGGTCTTCTGCATCAGCTCAAAAGAAAAGCTAATAAGTGTGCCTGAAAACACAAAAGAAATTAATGAAGGATCATGTGTGACCATCCCCTGTGCTTACAAAAATCTAAAGGATGAAACATGTACACTGTTGTGGTTTAAAGATCCAAAATATGATGACGTGTCAAAAAAGTTTATCGGGACTATTGTATACAGTAACACAGAAGAACGTCCCCAGACACCAGCTTACTCCAGCAGAGTGGAATACATCACTGATGCAACATCACTGAAGCAGCAAAAACACCAGAATTACTACTGGATAAAATGTGATTTAAGAATCACCGATCTTCAAAAGACAGACAGTGGGAACTACAGGTTTAGAGTTATTAATTCAGAGAGGTTCATGAGTGAAACTCTGACTCTCACAGTTACAGGTGAGCAATGATTTATTGAATGGGATTAATTTGATGTGGTCTTAAAGGCTGTTTTCTTATAAAAATTCTGTCATCATTCATTCACCGTCGTGTCTTATTACTTTTATCCATGAAACATAAAACAGACGTTTAACAAAGTTCATGCTGCTGTTTTTTTAAACAATGAAACTTAATCTGACCAGGAGCTCCAAAAATGACAAATAGCAAGTAATAAATAAAATAGTTCATATGACCCGACAATATATTTGAAGTCTTCATTAAGAAGCTACTGGTTCTCATGTGTCTCTTAATCAATCACAATGCTCCAATATACGAGTAAACGTCTTTTAATCAAATAGACTACTAATTAATAAAACTACGACAGAGCAGATCATCAGTGATCTATGTACACAAACCTATCATATGACTTAAGAAGAATATTGTGCCACAAAGCCTTGATTTTTGTCGCTTCTGGAACTTTTCATATGTTCAACTGAAATATAGAAAAAAAAGATAGTAGATAAGTAGATAGTAGATTTCTTAATACAATTTATTATATTAAGATAATAGATAAATCTATTATCTCAGATAATAGATTTCTTTGTTCTGGATCACTTGTTCTCACTCCATATTCTTCTCCTGATTCCAGACAATCCTTGTAAGGTGCAAATTGAACCATTAGAGCTGAAAAATCCACTCCAAGAGTCAGAAGAATTCACTGTTCGCTGTTCCACATTTGGTTCGTGCAATTTTCATCCTGAATGGCTCAGCTATACATCAGGACAAAAACAAGAATGGATTTCCTCCTTGTCAACTGATATGATCACAGCGACTGAAGAGGAAGGAGGAGGCAGAAAGGTCACCAAATTGAAACTCAAAGTGACATGGAAAGATGACAACAGGATTCTGTCTTGTCGTCCAGCGAAGAGTGAGGACAGCTGCCAGATCAGGAATACCACACTGTCTGTGGAATGTGAGTGTGTACATCATGTGTTTATGAACAAACACTGTATATTTACTGTACACAGTCACTGACTGAGCATTATTCACAGCAGCTGTCTTCATCTCTTTTCTTCTCTAGATGCACCTAAAGAGACAAAGGCAACCGTGAGCTCTGAAGATGTAAAGGAGGGAGATTCTGTCACTCTCTCCTGCACCAGCACAGGTCGCCCTGATGTCAGCTTCAAGTGGTTCAAAAAAGAGAAAACAGAAAAAGCTCAACAAATGTCTGACTTGACACTAATTAGTGTGAAACCAGAAGACAGTGGAGAATATTACTGTGAAGCTAAAAACGAGCATGGAGCAAAGGAATCAAATATCATTCAAATTGATGTGAAGTGTGAGTATAATGTTTTATGTAAACAGATACCTTTGAAGAAAGTCATAGAGATTATTAGTGCTTCATCTGTTAAACTATTTAAATTTTACTTTAACATGTAATAAATATGCATTTCTTGTGCCTGTGCGCTGCATTTTTTAGATGGTCCACAAGGTGTCTCAGTGCAATCTCTGGTCAGCGTTAAAGATCTCAAAGAGGGAGACAAACTGGCACTCAAGTGTTTAGTCCAGAAAAGTAACCCAACAGTCTATACGTTTACGTGGTACAAAAATGCCCAAGTCCAGAGTGAAACCAGCGAGACATTCATCATCAGTAAAGTTACTGCAGAGGACAAAGGATCGTACCATTGCCGGGCTGATAATGGAATAAAAACAGCTAAATCAGATTACCTCTGGGTTTCTGTAATGTGTAAGTATTACATTATTTGTAGCACTTTATATTATTTATTTGTTCCTTCAACAAACAAATGTGTTCATTATTTGTTTGCTAAACATGATATCGAACTCTAAAAGTTAACTAAAGTTATGATAATAAAAGTTAACATTACTCATTGTCATTTGGAAAACTTCTGCAAAATAAACTAATTTAAATGCTAAAATGCTTTAAATTTAAAAGCATGTTGAATGATAAATCTCTTCACATAAATAAGTTACAATAATATATTCTTACCAAAACCTGCATTAATATTTTATTATATTGTACTGAGTGTGACGCTCTTCTAAATGTTAGTTTTTCTGTTCTCACAGATTCACCAAGAAACATTCAAATAAAGGGCGTGGCCTCTGTAAAAATGGGCACTCCACTGACTTTGACGTGCTCTGCTGACAGTGACCCTCCACCACACATGTACACATGGAAGCACAAACCTGGACTGTCTTCTGTCCCATTATCAATGGAAACTGGACAGTTAAACATTAAGAAAGTGACCATTCAACATGCAGGGCAGTACACTTGTGATGTTACCAACACTATTGGCACAGGATCACATACCATTAAAGTTGATGTGCTTTGTAAGTCTGTTTCACTCTAAAATCTATATCTTAACTGGTCAAAGTTAATGATTTCATGAATAGCCAAATCATTTTTGTCACTTTTTCTTTTGAACGCTGCAGATCCTCCATCTAATCTCAATTTGATCATGAAGAAGGAAGTGAGAGAGTTTGAAGTGATCTCCATTATCTGCACGGTTCAAAGCTGTCCTGACTCACACCTCACAGTGACAGGACCTCAGGGTGATCTGAACGATATTCAGAACAATCGAAGGAACAGCACTGCATCTGCAAACATGTTGACTGTCTACATGAATGTCTCTGAGTCAGATGCAGGAATGTACACATGCAAAGCAAAAAATTCAGAGGGAGATCGAGAAACTAAACAAGAGCTAATTGTGTTGTGTAAGTAATAATCAATCAAAATTTAAATATGTAAAATTATTTAAAAATATATTTCAAGGACTTTTGAGGGGCATGAGATGCTTTAATTTACTTGAAAGCGAACAAACTGATTAACAGGACTTTGAGCATTACTTCAACTAAATAATTTGGATCTTTTTATACATCATGTGTGTATAGATGCACCTAAAAATGTGAGTGTAAGTTCTAAAGGAGAACAAACATTTGGGAGTGAGCTGACCCTTACATGTGAGGCTCACTCCAAACCTGCTCCATCCTCATATGAGTGGAAGAAACGCTTTAATGGGGCGAAAAATACAATCGGACAGGAACTACAATTTAACTCTCTGGAAATCACTGATTCTGGTCAGTACGTCTGTATTGCTCATAATTCCATTGGAAAAACAGAATCCCCATCTGTAGAGATCAAGGTCAAGTGTGAGTACTCTTTTCTACTAGTTTTTTTTGACACACTTCAGCTTTTAGAGGCAAAAAGGTACTTTTTTGGAATTTGACTTTTCTGACAGATATAAGATTGTCCAATGTTTTTGATTAGTTTAAGTAGTCTAATGAATGACTTTGTCAAGATAGCTGGGTAATATTACATAGTCCAAAAATGTGTTGTTGTCCACGACTTTCAATTATAACAATAAGCCACATAATCAATGCTTTCCATCTACATAACATTATGAGTATTCATGTCTGTTTGCCTGCTTTCTATAGATGCTCCAAACATAAATATTGTCCATAACATGACAACTTTAACTCAGCGGAATAGGGAGATTCCAGTTTATTTGACCTGCAGTGCAGTTGCGTATCCACCCGCCACTGACTACAAATGGTACAGAGAGGAGGACAACACCACAGTACTATCACAGCAGAACGTCACTGTTTGGCCTCAGAACCCAGGAATGTATTACTGTACAGCAGCCAATGCCATCGGAAAATCACGATCCAAAAGCATCATGTTATTTATCAGCAGTGAGTATGAAATAACACATCATAAAAATGTATTTACCAAATTACTCAAATTGGAATAAAATGTTAGCTGCATTTAGCTATTCTAGAACTTATTCTGCCAGACATGGCCGTCTTTCTACAACTGCTTCATTGGTGTAACCAAGCAATTTATTTACCTAATATTTGAATGATATCTTTCAGGGTGTAGGATAATTTTCTGCGTATCATTCCATTAAACCTTTATGAAAGCATAAAAACACCATTATGTTTAAAGATCCTTACACTCTAAAAAATGCTGGGTTAAATATAACCCAGCGCTGGGTTAAAAAGGGACAAACCTAGCTATTGGGTTGTTTTGACCCAGCGGTTGGGTTATTTTGAAACCAACCGCTGGGTCAGAACAACCCAATACTTGGGTCACAACAACCCAATAGCTGGGTTTGTCCCTTTTTAACCCAGTGCTGTGTTATATTTAACCCAGCATTTTTTAGAGTGTAGGAAACATGCCAAGTTCACATGTTTCCTACACACACAAGTCACAAGTCACACACGTTTCTCTGAAAAACAATGCAACAGTCAGTTGTTCTGCTTTTAAATGTGTGATTCCGCCCACTGCCTATTTAATCAATCATATTTCAACAGCCTAGGTTGCCAGTTGATGGAAAGCACAGCATTTTGTGGCCATTGAAGCCAGCAAACAAACTGGGTCAGAGATTGCAGATTCTACCCGACCTAAAATGCCTCGTCGTCCATCTAAAAAGCTCTATGACCAGAGGCATATTAAAACACTGATAAATCAATTCATCAAATTATAGTGCAAGATTCATTTCTGTTGCGCGTCCTCAATCTGGCAACCGGTGTGAGCATCAAGGGGGCAGTAGAAACACCTTTTTTTCCAATATTTTGAATTTGGACTGCAATACCTCTATCAACCGCTAGCTGTTAATATTACATACTGCCCCTTTTTAAAAAAAAGGTACAATTATACATGAGCACATCGTAAATGCATGTTTAAAGCCAAATGCTTCAACATTTTGTACTTCTTGGTTAACTGGGTTAATTCATGAATGTGGGTTAGATTAAGTCATATAGGGTTGAGTCTTAAAAATGTCTAAAAAACCTCTTTTCATTTAGGTAACTCTCTTACGGTGTTCTACCAGATCATCTTACCCATCATTCTCCTGTTAATTCTCATTGTTGTGGCCATCTTTCTGATACGCAGGTGCATTCCTCTTTCTTTTTCTAAATGTTAAGTGAAAAATATCACTAAATAAGCTTGTATCATTTATTAGTTTATCTGTATATTAGTAGTTCTATTAGGTATTGAGTTTGAAGTTGTCAGTTATTCCAATTATTGTGCTTGTTATTTTACAGGACTATCATCAAGGCAAGATCAGATCAGCAAAGTGGAGCAGATAATCCATTGTGCTTTTTTCCAGTATTCCTGTCACGCTCTTCTACAGTGGCAAACTTACTTTCATTGGTTATTTTACTTCTGTTTGTTTCGCAACTGGGCTACTTACAGTATACTGAAATCACCTTAATATGCATTTTTTTGAACAATCAAATATATACGTTTGCTTAAGACATAAATCCTGTTTTGTTTGGAATATTTAAACACTTAGGGATCACGTAATAATACCCAGGAAAATCTGTCAGTGGAGGGCATTCCTGATCCAGGTTATGGAAGGGTTAATCAATCACGTCCGACACCCCATTCCCAAGATCCTACACGAGCACAGGACCTTAATCCAAGGTAATAGCAGCAGAACTGATGGAGACATCTTCTTTGTGCAATGAAATTAATTCATCTTTTTTTCTCTTAAGGCCGAAATCTAATATCCACACGGTGTATGCTGCCATTAAACTGCCACAAATGAAACAGGTGAGAGAATGTTTTATTTTTTTATTTTTATTTTTTTTAACAGGTCATTGAAACATCAATATCACAAACAACTGATGTTTTTATGCTTAGCAAGTTTTTTTATTTTTTTTTTTCTTACAGGGAAGACAGTCCCCCAAACAACAAAAAACTGGATATATGGACAATGAAGCAGCTACATCTACCGTAAACTATGTCACTCTTGATTTCAAGGGACAAAATGAGCCAGATAAAAGGTAAAGCAGATAGGGAAAATGAAAATTTGAAGTCAAACACCAGTTAGAACTTTGTATTTATTATGAAATCAGGGGGAAAAGTACAATTTCCATGCTCATTTAAATATATGACAAATGCACTAATGATGCTTCTAAATTAATGATTGTGATTTTAGAGTACCTGAAGGTTCAGCAGTCTACGCTACGGTATCAAAAAATAAGCAGACAACGGTAAGCCTTCTTCGGAGTACGTTAGAATATTAAAAAGTTACACTGTGTGTATGCAATTTCCCGCGAATTCCGCCCCGACAGGTCTAAAATATAAAATACTTATTATAGGCTTACTGTAGTAATTGAGGATAAGAGGGGAAGAAAAACGGTTTGGAAGATGGAGTTATGATGTACTTGTTCATTATTTACATTTTGTTCATGTTTAACAAAAAAATTGTTTACATAATTATATTCTGTTGAGAATAGTTGTAGTTACCATATGTCTACAGAACAAACACAATAAGATAAGATGTTCAACAAACACAATAAGTTGTTCACAATAAGAATAAACCAGAAATTATATGGAGCACTTTTACATACAACTGTATATTGAGAACATTTGTTTTATTATTTCTTCATCTTCCTAGAATTCCCGATCAGAAAATCCAGATTATGAGAATGTTACTTCTGCATGTGTGCCAAAACTTCCATTCACAAATATGGACTGGGAATCTGATACCAGCGAAGAAGAAGAGGTGAATTACACCACTGTGTCTTGTTCCGCCAAGCCTGCTGCTAAACAACCCAAACATAACCAGAAGAGCCGCCTTAGCAGTTCAAGCTCTGATGACGAAGACAGAACTGCATATTCAGCCATAAAAGCATAAAGACAAGGAGTTTCCAATTTAAGTATCAATACCAAGTATTATATCCTTAATCTGTATTATACTTATAATATCAGTCTATATAGAGTTATTTGAGAGTGAAAATATTATATAAATTATGATTCTATAAGAGTGACTTCTACTCCTTCACTTTTTATTTTTGCATATATATATATATATATATATATAGTTTTAAAAATACTATTTTATTATGTACCAATGTACCATATATTTGTGTGATCAATTCTTGCATGGAAAATTGCCAAAAATGGTGTGACATTTTTGTTTTTACTACTTTGTATGAAATGCAACATGCAATATAGCTTTGTAATTTCATTAAACATTTGTATTTGCCACTGTAAAGCACTTGCTTTTTACTGAATTGTTGAACTGCAAAGCTGAGAGCATTTGACTGGTTGCATAAAACTGAATAAAAAAAAAAAAGTCTCCCAGGCTTAGTGATTTCAGGAAGGTATTACATCACACGTTTTTTATAACATGAGAAGCAAAATAATTGTTCACAAATAAAATAATTTAATATTAAACTTTAATTGGACATAATATGATTGAATCATATTTAATAGTCAGGTACAAGAGTAGTAGAGAAATGTTTAACAATCATCTTAATTTATATATATTCATACCGGTTACTTTTAGACGAAACCTACGCTCCCTTTCCCCCTCCCATCTTTCCTCCGTTGTATCCTCCTCTCTTCCCTCACCTACCCATTTCTCATCTCTGGATGTGAATGCAGCAACTGACACTTTATGCTCTACTTTAACCTCTTGTCTAGATGATATTTGTCCTCTCTCCTCCAGGCGTCTGCTAAATGACTAAATGTAAATGTAAATGTAGAACGATACTTCAGAGCAGTTGTTTGCTCAACCAACCTGCCCAAAGGATCTGGAATTCCAAAGATAAATGCATATAGTATAAAAGTATGTTAAGTATTGCATTAGAAGGCATAATATTTTGATGCTACATAAAATGCATGACCATTTTTTTTGTATTATTATTATTAATGAAGTCTGACATTGTTGATCTTTATAAAAACACTATATTGAGCCCATTTTGGTTTTGACGTGTAGCATTTTCATCAGACATTTCCATAGATATTGCCTTCATACAGCAAATACATAAAAATGATATTGCAACTAGATAAGCATTGCTTGCTTTATATCATCCAATGAACATCTACACGGCCAAATATGTTAAGTGGTATGGCAACTTATATTAGACATCATCTACTTTGTTCTCAGAATATCTAATTAGCCCTCTATACCGTTCAGAGTGATGTCTGGTTTGCTATATGGACACGTGTGTAAAGTTGGTCTATAGTATGATAATTTTGTGAAGTTAGTTGTGAAATGTAATGGGAATGTGTCAATTGTCATTCTATATTGTTTAGAAATAACGTTGTTTCCATATTGTCCAAGGAAAAAAAAAAAATGTTTTGAGTCAAGATCTCAATAAAATTCTATGCGGTGACAGTTTGTTTTTAGTCACAGTGCTTGTCAATTATACAACTTTTGTTTATTTGTCTAGACTTCATTGGTGACCTGGGTGTTGTAGTTTTAAGAGAGCCTCCATTTTGATCTGTAGTCCTTTGCCAACGACACCTTGAGGCAACATAAATCTACAACGCCCTCGAAATGCCACACGTACATACATTTACAGTGTTAAGGCTAATGCTTCTGCACATTAGCTTATGAGTTTAACCCTTTCTTTCTAAATGTTGAGTAAACTGATGATATTACACTCTAAAAAATGCTGGGTTGTTTCAACCCAATTTTGGGTCAAATATGGACTAACCCAACTGTTGGGTTAAA
>NW_015539920.1:516993-524284 GCF_001515605.1 Sinocyclocheilus anshuiensis
TTTAACCCAACAGTTGGGTTAGTCCATATTTGACCCAAAATTGGGTTGAAACAACCCAGCATTTTTAGAGTGTAGTGTCTGTTTTATAGCTTATCATTTTATTTCGGAATAAAACCTATGAATGATCTTGTGAAGCAGACTTTTTTGACTGCTGTAAAGTTTTCTGAGTGTCTGTAAGATTGTATTGATTGGGTGGTATTTGATTGTATTATTTCGATTCGATTTTGGTATTTGATAATTGAGTAGCCTGATGTGGAAAAACCTAAATTCATGTACATTTATGTCAAATTATATTAATAAATGTATACAAACATTTAATGTGACAAAATATGCCCCAAAACATGCCTAAAAGAGGAAAACAGAAACTGTACCTTGGAAAAGTAAATGAAGTAGATGCGATGCTTTCATGTTCCTGGGTGAATACATAAACAAAAACCAAAGGTAATTGTCAATAATGCATGAATCTCCAGAGTTGCCTAACAGTTTATAACTTGAATTGTAGTTCTTCATAGTAATTAATTTTTTCTCTCTCTCCCTTCTGTGTTCTTCTAAAGCACTTTAACAATTTTATTTTTTCATTCTTACCTTCTCAGTAGTCCTATGTAGAGGAGTGGATAAGAACCTTTTACCAAGAAGAGAAAAATTAGAGAAGTGAGAGAAAGGAGAAACGCATTTTTCAGAAAAGTGATTTCCATGCCCGCCAGGAATAAAAATACATCCTTGGTCTTATTAAGTGTTAGAGTTCATCACAGCAATGCGCTTGTGACACTGCAGTCAAAAACAGTATTTCCTGACAACAGCGCCACCACAAATGGTAGCCTACATTTAAAAACAAAGTACAAAACGTGTAGCACAGCTAGTTATTAAATCTTAACTTGTTATTGTGTCCAATTAGAATCACAATCATTTTTACAAAGATGATTATTTCTGGCAGCATTTGGTTTAATCAGTCTGTTAATTCAGTAGCAATTTACTTTCAAATGTTAAATTTGCAAACAAATTTGCAATAATATATACAACAGCACAATTGACTGTTTGCTAAAGTACTGCATATTGTACAGATTTGCTGGTTTCCTGGTAAAATGTTCTTACAGTATGAATTAATTACTGTAGTTGAACTTTGACCTCTGATGATTCATAAAGGCATTACCTGGATATTTAAGTGACTGAGAAGATGTGCAAATTAGGTTAATTCTAATTGCATTTTATGTTAAAAACAACTAGAATCATGGTCAATTAACAATATTCTGGGGAAGAAATCTGTTGGGAAATGTGTTGAATGTGACTGGTACATGTGGTGTTTCTTCTCTGGCAAATTCATTTAAAAGCCTAAATGTCCAAGCAAGCAGTGTTGGTTGCTGTAGAGGACTGTCTCTGACTGCATTGGAAAGGGAGCCGTTATGAAAAGATACTGACGTCATTAACACCTACCATGAATTTTGGTCTATTAATGTATGGAACAAATGCAGATTAGTTATGGGTGATATAAAGCACATGATGAGTATATGGATTAATATATACATCGAGGTGCTAGAATGGATAGCATTTTTGGATCCATTTTTAATGCCATATTTATTTATACTTATGTTCTCACACAAACATGCTGGAAAGTGTTGATAAATCAACACAGTGACACTCACTGTCACTTCACTTTAAATGGCAGAGTAGAGCAGAGACAACAACATTAATAAAATCAATACACGCTACAGACTCAGACTATGTTTCTGATAGTATGCAATCTTCTGTATGTATTTATTTTGAGCATTAAAGTAAAAAAACATTGTTGATCCTTGTTTTGTTCATCAGATATTTCCATGCACATTGAGATCATCCATGTGGGCATAATCAACAGAGGTCAGTCAATAACTTATCAACATTTGAAACCACAGCATCTAACTAGGCCTATGTTTTCCACAGTTTAATAACGTAACGGTAGAAATAAATAATACACTTACTGAGTAGGATTTTGGTTTGCTGAGGTGCATGGTGGGGGAAAAAAACATAGATATCTGCATTTATCAAGGCAACTATTAAGTTAAAGGAATCAGGAAGTAGCACAGGAACTTTTATTATGACACTCTGCTCACAGATTGAATAGTGTTACATGGTTTGTAATAAGTTTAGGCTTTGAGAGACAGATGTGGTTCAAATTCTCTGTACCTCTTTGGGGTTGGTGCATAAGGTTTGGAGAAAAGCATGTTTTCTGGGACAATACGTGTGTTGTTTATTCTCTGAATATAGAAGAGTCATCAGTGAGTGATGGATATGTAACCCCTCCGGTTCTACTCCCCTCACTTGTTCCGAGCGGAATTTGAACCGGCGTTTCTGGCCTGGGAGGCGGGCACGCTAACAAGGATGCTAAAGACCACAGCCTCTATAATGTCAGTCGCTAGTGCGCCTCTTGAGATCAGTGGAGTGAGTTTTAACCGCACAGCTCTTATCAGCTGGCCTCCGTTACACTAGAATGTGTGATGCTGTGAATTTTATGAAGATTTTTTTCTTGTTCAATGTGCAAAGACAACAGATTTGTAAAATGATTTCCCCCAAACACTGCAGGACCTGACACAACCACAGTGGCTCAACCAATGAGTGTGGAGAGAATAATAATAGAAACTATTATTTTTATAGAATAAAATACTGACTTGTATTCTGAGATTTCTCAGATTTGCATTGGTTATGGGGGATTGGGAACAAAAATAATAAAATTATCAAATTATATGATTTTATTATTTAATTATAAAGCATAGGGAATAAACACAAAGAAGCTATATATTTATTACCTAGAAAATTGGCTCCAGATGCTCCGTCTGTTGAGAGATGTGACTTTAAGATAAACGCTTCTCATAAATAGTTTTGAGCTCCAAATATATCTTCATATTAATTCGAAATTGTCCTGTGATACATGCAATTCATCTAAATTGAAATTCTGAATATGAGTCCACACATAAACCACATATTATAATCAAAAGTGAAGTCACCTTTATTAATATAGAACTTCCTTCAATACAGATTGTTTCAAAGCAGCTTTACAGTGATTGTAAATGCACATTTTTCCATCTTACAAAATCTCTAAATTATGACATGCTCTCAATGTCAGATGCAGAAAAGTGAATTCATGAATTCAAGGCTAGATTATTGTAATGCTTTACTGAGTGGTTGCTCTTAATAAACAAACTCCAGCTCATCCAAAATGCAGCAGCTAGAATTATGGCCATATTAGCCTGGTTCTCTAAACACTGCATTGGCTGCCTATTAAGCATCATATACATTTTAAAATCTTGCTGATTACTTAAAGCCCTGAATGTTTTAGCTCCTCAGTACTTAGGCATGCTCCTATTGCTTTATAGTCCTTCAAGTCCACTGCTGTCTCAAAATTCTGGCCATTTGATAATAACTAGAATTATCATTGTCCTCATTTGTAAGTCGCTTTGTATAAAAGCGTCTGCTAAATGTCTAAATGTAATGTAAATGTAACTAGAATATCAAAATCAACAGCGGGCAGTAGATCATTGTTCTATTTAGCACCCAAACAGTCTTCCTAGCATTGTTTGGGAGGCAGACACACTCTTGTCAGTTTAAATCTAGATTGAAGACCCATCTCTTTAACCTTTATGTTTTCACACAAACATACTGGAAAGCATTGATAAAGTCAATACATGCTACAGACTCAAACACAGTGATTATATTTCTTAAAGCATACATTCTGCTGAGCATATTTTGTTTTGTTCACCATCATCAGACATTTTAATACACGCTGAGCTTGCCCATGTTGTTGTAAACAGCCTCATAATCACTCTTAATGTAAAAAATACAAAATCAAATAAAATAATAGTAATTAAAGAAAAAATAAAACACAGACACAGAGGTCAGTCAACAACTTATTTCAGAATATTGAATGTTTTCCACATTTTAATAAAGTGATTGTAAAAATAAATAATATACTCACCGAGTATGATTTTGGTTCACTGAGGTGCATGGTGAAAAAAGAAAAAAAAAATCACATTTACAGTATATCTGCATTTATCATGGCAACTGTTCAGTTAAAGGGGTCATATGATTCTATTTTCAAAGATCACTATTTTGTGTATTGGGTGTAATAAAATATGTTAGCATGCTTTAATGTTTCTTTGCGTATAAGTTTGGTTGGCATTATGCAAATATTTCCAAATAGTGAAGTAGATATGTGAGGGAGAATTCAATCAGGGGGTTTTTGGCAGGTTTCATTCAGCCTTCTCTTTTAGATAGAAAAAAATCCTTTTGTGGGACACTGAGCTTTATAAGTTTGCAGATCTTATACATGCCCAAATGGCTACATAACACACTAAAGAAAAAGGAAAGCATGAAAACGCATCACATGACCCCTTTAAAGGAATCTTGAAGTAGCATCTGAATTTTTATTATGACACTCTGTCTACTGAATATTATTATTTTGCTGTGTAACACACTGTTTAAATGAATTTAGACATTTGTGGTTCAAATATTATGTACCTCTTTGGTGATGGCATTTGAGGTTTGGATAAAGGCTTGTTTCCTGACACTGTACAAATGTTGTTTGGCCTGTAAAGAGAGAAGGTTCATGGGTGTGTAGAAGCAAGAATGAGTGAGGCTGTGAATTTCACTTTAGTATGCAAAAACAACTGTAAAACATTTGTCAAATGTGTCAGCACTGTGGTGATATCAAAATGATGGCCTGACACAATCAATAACTGAATCAATGTTCACCTGTACATTTTAATATTAATGTTATTTATCAGTCATAAGTGTTTTTTGTTAGAAATATGTAATGGAATTCTAATGTATTCTTATTTTTAAAGAATAAAATGCTGACTTGTATTCTGCTCTCAGATTTGCATTGATTCTGTGTGATTGGTACCTGTAAAAAAAAAACAAAAAAACAAAAACAGAACAACATTAAAACTATCAAACTGGAAGATTTTATTATTTAATGATTAAACATGAAATGAACCCAAAAAGGTAAATATTACATTTTGTATCATTATGTCACATACCTATGTTCAGATTGTGTTTGTGGCCCCTGTATATCATAATGTTATATACATATGGGACATTACATACATACACCTTCCCATTCTGTTTGGCACCATTGATGTTATGGTCTTTGGTTTTTGACCAGAACTGTCTCAAGATCGTCTGACCCAAATTTGGGGATGATCTGATAAATGCTCAATACAGGATGTGTTGAAAAATAAAGCAATAAGCCCCAAGAAGCCATGGTTTACAGTGAATTTATAACAGCTAAGGGGTGTCGGGCTTCGCGTCGTGCCTAACAACGCCCCTTAGCTGTTATAAATTCACTGTAAACCACGGCTTCACAGGGCTTATTGCTTTTATAAAACGGTTATTCCATATACATAGTAAGGTTTCACAGAATAAAACAGAGCACATAAAGTGTAATGATATAAATAAAAACATTATTCTTCCACCCAACAATGTAGTTCCTCAAGTGGTTGCCGAGCAACACACAGAAGTAAACAAAGGTGTATGTTTGTAGTGTAATTTACAACAGCTTCGAACGCGGCTCAACCAATAAGAATCAAGGACCGAAACTATCCGTTTTATAAATTATTATTATATATTTTTAAACAAAATTAAAGTTACAAGCAAAGGTCAGTGCAAGTTTGACCTCCTGGTGGCACTATAGAGATTTAAATTTAAATGCAGACATTCTAAAGCATAAGTATAAGCCAAAAACCATACAAACCTGTGTTGCCTTTTATATATGAAGACTCCAGTAAGTACACAAATAAGGATGAAGACAAGTGAAGATACAATGGCATAAGGCCCAAATCCAACGCCTTGAACTCCTATAATGATATAATTTTAAAAGGATTATAAATAATAACTCTCACACATAATGAAGTACAGTTTCTATTTGACCACTCCTATTAAAAAATGGACCAAAGAGTCTAATATATAGAAGCCGAACTCATTAACATGCATTCCTGCAAAAATCCTCCAAAACATATTGGATGTAACTCTATCAGTCTGTACTTACTTCTAATACTGAGGAAGGCAGTATTTTCCTGTGTTTTACCACCCCAAAATTTGGCGGTGCAGACAATTTCATCTTTCTCTTCATATCCAGTAGGAATAAAGGTCACAGCGGACACTGTTTCCCAGACGCCTCCACCCATGTGACTGTGGCTGATAGTTTCTCGGGCTGTTGGGACGCTCCAGGTGATTTGGGGAGGGTGAGAGGAGCATGTGTGGTTGACTGAGCATTTGACGGCGACTCGTGTCCCGGGCTCGATGTCTTCAGGGAGGGATGACATCACAGGTTTGTCGGGTGCTTTTTAACACAAAGACATTAGGTGGTGCACGAAATACACTTGTTCATAAATGCAATTTTTCAAAAGTTTGTGAACAAAAGTGAATGGTTATATATTCCTCACCCCGCATTATAATGAACACACAGCTGTTGTTGAAGCTGTATCTCTCATTTTCTCTTTCTGCTCGGAAACAGAACGGCCCGTTGTCATGAGTTTGCACATTATCCATCTCCACAGAACAGTCTTGCTCATCCGGGTTTCCGATGAGTCTTGTGCGGCCTTTGAAGTTGTCCAAGACATCGTCTGGGTCGGTGTGGAACATGTAGCCACCTTTTATGGTGACCCAAAGAACCCGAAGACGAGTGACATATTCCTCCTCCATCTTGAAACTGCACGGTATTACCACACACGAACGAGGCAACGCGGTGATCTTGGGTATCACGTCTGCCACGTGTTGGAAATTAGCTAAAATGATATATAATGGATTAATCAATATTATTTCAGAACTCAAGGTATTGTTGCTCATTATCAAAAGGCCTATGAGTGCAGGACAGTAATATAAATATGAGAGTATGGTGTCAAGGGGAAAAAACCCACATACTTTCATTTAGGATCTGGACTGGTTTCTGGTACTCTGTGAGAAAATCAGTAGAAAACAATAAGTAACAGTAAGCTTTGTGAGGCTGTTTTTGTTTTGTGTAAGTGAACTGTCACATTTGAGCCTTATACTGTACACAATTATGTGAATGCAGTAACAAACCTCACACAAATGGGAAATCACAAAATCTCAAAAATCAGTTATTGAGCAAGTACATAAGAAAACAGTATTTAAAACTGTCACCCTACCCTACCACAATTCACAAAAGTAATCTAATAATACAAAAAAAAAATTATAATTTGAGGTGTTGGGTTCTATTTCAAAGGAAATGAATAAGATAATTCATCTTTGCATGGTTACATCATATATATATATATATATATATATATATATATATAAAGAA
>NW_015539920.1:526291-531083 GCF_001515605.1 Sinocyclocheilus anshuiensis
ATGAATTTTCCGAATGTTTGGGGGATGCCTTGCATCCCAGCTGCATCAAAAGACAGAGGAGAAATGCTGCTTCTGAGGGCTGAAAGGAAATTTTGCATGCCTGTAGGGACCACATTACATCATATATATATATATATATATATATATATATATATAAAGAAGAATACCTGACCACTATATGGCATGTGCTGAGGAAGCAGTTGCTTAGAATTTAGACTTGTCACTTAGATTTATTTATTTTATTTGATTTATTTAGTCATTTATTAGACGCTTTTATCCAAAGCGACTTACAAATGAGGACAACAGAAGCAATCAATTGTAGTATTAAAACAACTAAAAACAGATCCAAAACTAAAAGCTACAACTTTATAAATACTACCTATACACATTTTAAAAATATAGAGATTAAATAAAAATGACAAATGCATACAAAAAAAATTCAAAACTTAACATATACTGTATATGTACATACACATTTATAAATTTTATAAGATAATAACTTAGATGGGTGCTTTTAATCTAGAAACCTCTCAACGGCAATCATCATTGACATCTGAGAAATGATCTGTTGTCAAAACCAAGAAACCTCAAACTGTGGAGAGTCTGCAGTCAAAAAGGGAAAGCGACAGAGCCCGTGCTTAAAGGTGAGTGAATATCAATATGGCTTTTGAGAAGTGGTGACAACGCCAAGATCAGAAGGGACTGAAAACTGATGCAGAGAGGGATTTTATTTTTCTTCTTCTGCTGAACATGAAAGATGTTTGAGTGAAAGAGATTCAGTGGCTCAGTAGGTAGCCTGCTAATTTGCAACATGTGATCTGATCTGACTAAGCAATCATTAAAAATGTCAGTAACATGATTTATTTTAAAACATGTTTTCATTTGGGCAGAACATGTTACTTCCTGAGTAACATGTTATAAGCCCGAGGCTCGGCTCAAGCTCAACCCCCCATAATGGTACTTCGTAGAAGGGGGAATGAGAAAAATAGAGGAGGCGATGGGGAGGTGGAGGAATGCTGGAAGAAATGTCACTTGGGACAGTGCAATGACAGCTGTTTATACACTGAACAAAATTATAAACGCAACACTTTTGTTTTTGCCCCCATTTTTCATGAGCTGAACTCAAAGATCTAAGACTTTTTCTGTGTACACAAAAGGCCTATTTCTCTGAAATATTGTTCACAAATCTGTCTAAATCTGTGTTAGTGAGCACTTCTCCTTTGCAAACAAAAGTGTTGCATTTATAATTTTGTTCAGTATATACGCTTGGGATAATGATTGACAAGACTGAATGATTAGGCTCCTCCTGAACGTACATTTGGAAATTAATTTTAAATCAGCAATAAAATCTGACATGATCTCAGAAATGTTTTTTATTGTGCTCGAATTATTCTGAAAAAGTGTACGTTTCAGGTTGGTTCTGGCAAAGCTTTTATATTGCCATACAATTTTGTGGACTAAATTAACGCAGATCAAGCACAATTTAGTATGACATTACAATATAGCAGATTTTAATCAGTCAATGTGAGATTTTCACATTTCTCTAGGTATAGAAAAGTTTATAAAAACAAACATAGCAAACATAACAAATATCAAAACATGGATACATCAGACACATCCAAGAGGCTTTTATATTTCTCACCCATTTCACGTGAAACGGGCGTTACAACAGAATTGGCGTCCGCTTGCGCTCGAAAAAAAAAAAAATCCCCATCTAATCCGTTCTCTAATTTTTTTTTCGTTGCTCTCAAGGCCTGGTCATCACACTGTCCAAGATGCTAGCTGAGGGGCTAAGACAAGAACACTGTTTTTGTTCATGACTGTTAAAATAGTTCTGGTTAAAAAGATAGAAAGGGCTGCCTCTTAATTGCAAAGGTTGCCTCTGCACACATCATACATGAAGCTGAAAAATTACTCACGTTGTACATGTAAAACAACTGAGGTTTTAATGTATCCTCCAGTAAAATATGCAGTACATATCAATTTCTTTCCATGGTCTTCTTTTGCACCCAGAAAGGTTATGTTGGAATAGGTGATCTAAAACTGAAAGTGTGTTGCTCCCCTCTGTGACCTGCATGTTCTCATAGTTCCATGTGATGGTTGGATTCTCTTTCTGGCAGGAATGGTAGACGCTACAAATGAAGTTCTTTGCGACACCCTCTGTGACATCTGCCAGTTCAGGCTCAATCGTTAAGTTATGATGAACACCTGGAATTGAACTGAAATCTTGCAATAGATCTAACTGTTGCATTCAAAGTTAATTTATAACTAAGATAACACAAAGCAGTTCATATTCTTTACTCACATTTTGACATTTTGACCTCTGTAGCTGTCGCTTTTATGCCACCATGATGTGTTACTGAACACTTAATAGTCATGCTTTCTGCCTGTACGACACCTGTGCGTTTCAGAGTGATTTTCCACAGGCCGTCTTTAATATGTTCATCCTTTTTTTGATCAGATCCTTCTATACCGTTCATAGTGATGTTTGGTTTGCTGTATGGACACGTGTGGAAAGTTGAACATTCTACTGTGATGTCGTCACCCGTCCTTTCACCTCCATAAATACTGATGCTGGGCAGCTGTGGCTTTTCTATAATTCACAAAAACATTCAAATTATTACATCATATCACTTTGTTAACTATACAGTGGCTCCGAAATGTATTTGGAAAATGTCTGAATTGCATTAGATAAAAAGTGGCATCTGCAAACAAATACAGTAATAGAGCTTTTCTCAGAATTAACTTCCCTTTTCTGAGCCACTTTTTAAATTGTTTTAACCAACTGGTCATGAGGCCATTTTTTTGTGGATGTATGAAGTCAGTTCCTCTCATGTCATGTCACGGCAAAATTATTTTGCTCAAAAAGTACAATAACAATTATTAATCATGATTATAGTCATCTTAGAAATTTAGAAAATTATTGCACTTTCACATAAGCATGTGTCTGAGCTTTATTACTTTTCAACAATGCTGAGGTTTGCTTGCAGATTTAGTTTCAGCAAACAGCACAAATGACAGCATGAAAAAAAAACAGACTAGCTGTATTACACTGAGCAAAATATTGCAATGGAGATCGAACTCCAACTTGCCAGTGCTTGCCAATGTTTTTAGATAAAGATAAAAACAGAAATCATGATTAAAATATGGTTTATCATGCATCTATTGCATTGCCTTTTTTAATGTTATTTAAAAAAAAATGGTTTAAAGAAAGTCAATATGGCTACAAAATATTTCACCACAGTCTGTAAATTTGTAAAAAGTTTAAATAAGACAAAGATTATTGAAATATGCATTTACAAGCAAATACTATTTTTGTTTTCCTACTTCAAAATTTGACATGTCTTTTCTTTGTAATTGCTTGTGAAATTTACTAGCAATTTCTGAGAGAACATTTTTTCTACACAATTTTTTGCAATATTTGGACTATCACATATTACAGGAATATTATTACAAGAGTATTTACATACCATCGACAAAGACTGTAGAGGTGACATCATAAAATTTGTATGTGCGCCATCCAACATTTTCAGGGTCAATCCATGTGTATAATTTCTCTCCGTGGTGGGACTGTTCAAGGTTTTTGATCAGCAGACTGCAATCCCAACTTGATGGTTCACCATATAAACTAGTTTTCCATCTGAACTTCTCAATGACATCATTTGGATGCAATGGATCATAAACTAAAGGATAACCTCTAGAGACCCACTGATACCACACAACTCTACGTGGGTTTTCGGGTGGGTATGATGTGTAGTAGAAAGAACATGGTATAACCAGACAGGAACCTTGGAGGCCATGAATTTACGATGGCATACTCACATACCATGCCAAAGCATCATAAAGCAGAACACCTGTGGGACAAAAGCTAATTAACATTAATGGCTGAGTGGAAGATTAATCAATTTTGAATAGCTAATTTGTTTTGAATTAATTTCAGTATCAATTATTATTGATTTTATTGATTAGTTGTTGCAGTTGTTCTGGAATCACCACCCATCAAGGTGAAGTGCAGTTGATGTTGATGTAAACCAATTGTAGGAGACCTCCAAAACAAAATTAAAGTCACCATGAAATCAAAATTGAAAATTCTTATTTATTAATGGAATACTGTAGTGTTTATTATAAATAATTTATCCATGCATTTCATTATTTTTTTTTTTAATTAATGTGCTCTCGTAATCTTTAATCAAAAACGTTAACCTCCCCTCCCCCTCAAAACGACTCATCTTCTCTTCCAGTCATGAGCTATGGCGCAAGGGCGGAGCTAGTGACGTGAGGGGTAAACGCTTGGATAAACGACAGGGGGAAAAGCTGAAGCTGATGCTTCACTTTATAGCACTGACACCAGTCATGGGGGAGTATGTTACCCCTAAACACTGAAAAGATATTAGGATATTACGACAACATTACTCTTAGGACATCGCAAACTAATTTTTTTCATGAATATGACTTAACCTGATGGAGGACGCGCTCAGTCATTCAGGCAGTCTCTCTCTCTCTTTCTCTCTCTTGCGCGCGCGAGCTGTTTAGGCATGTTTTGTGCCGTTGATCGTCGTCGTCATCCTTAATAAATAAAACATTTATTCATGCTTGTGTGTCGGCTGTGAATCTAGTGGAGAGAAATCCCCCACCACTAACTGGAAACTGGCATTCAGGTCTGCCTCCATTTTGTTTGCAACGCCCCACCTTCCAACGATCCAATCAATTCCCGAAGGACAAAATCAAGTCCCGCCCTCTCATTTCAGATGCCGTTTTACTCGGATATACGTCACAGTAGAGAAGAAAAGAC
>NW_015539920.1:531132-531386 GCF_001515605.1 Sinocyclocheilus anshuiensis
GTTTTGCATGTCTCTCTTTAACACCCCTGATTCAGATCATCATCTCATTAGAAGTGAGCTCTGTGCATGAACGTTGTTCCGATTGACATGGTCCCTACACAGTGTCCATTGCTCCCTACTCCCTGAGCAGGGGAAATCCGTTGAAGTTTACGTTACTTCACTTCGGAATATTCATTTACAGATTCTTCTTCTTGGTTTTCTCTGATGCACTAACTCTGCAGCAGCACTTCTTCTTCATCGTCTCGTCTGATGCA
>NW_015539920.1:533593-534123 GCF_001515605.1 Sinocyclocheilus anshuiensis
AGTCGCTTTGTGATATCACAAAGCCCGGAAAACAAACGCTGTAGTCCAAACGAGCCGTTCGTTGTAGTTCTTGAAAAGGGATTTTTAAAAAACGAAATATCTCCCTTTGGAGTGGACTTTGAGATTTGTAACTTTCTAGATCTTTTTAATGCCCAAACATACACACTACACACTGACTAAAATTAAAAAAGTGAAAAAGCATAATAGGACCCCTTTAAGAACCTTTAAAGTAGTATAACAGGGGCACTTTTAAAAATTCTGTGAAAGTTTTCATGCTGTATACCCTTCTCAGTTGCATCCACTATAGGAAGAAGTAAGGAAAACAGATTCTTTTACCTTGTAAAAGCAATTGAAAAAGTAGAAGTCCCATCATGTTCCTGGGTTTGCCCTTAGATGAAATAAAAAATAACAGTTGTTTTACATGTACAAAATAACAATTTAAAGCAGAGTGAAAAGAATTTTCAGCAACGGAAACATCACCCTATAACGACTTTCTAAATGTTTTTTTTTCTCTCCTTTTTTTTTAAATG
>NW_015539920.1:534401-536041 GCF_001515605.1 Sinocyclocheilus anshuiensis
TATATATAAGCATGTCGAAAAGCAGCTGCGCTTTTGAAAAGTTTGCATGTGCATCAAAGTGTGCATGTGAATAAAACATCAAGCAAAGGCAGGGAACAAAATAAGTAATTCTCATATCGTAACAGCAGCATGTCAGAGAAATGTACAACAAATACTTCTTAAAGTGATTTAAAAAAAAATACCGCTTTCTTTTGTTTGTGAAAACAAACTATAATAATGTGACATTAATTGCGATTTTGAATCACACTACCTGAGCATTATTAAGGACAGTCCAATTTTATTAAACCAATGTGGTTCAAATGATGGAGGTGTGACCATGTTACTGTAAACAAGCGAATGTGTTCTTAGATTATTGAAATTGAAATGTTAGGGTCACTGAATATGATGACGACTGTGTTTCAAAGTTATACATTGCCAGTAATTTTAAAATGTAACATACTCTAATTACAAGAACTTTATTTTTGGAATCTGATTACATAATCCAGATTACATGTAATCAGTTACTAGTTACTACCCATCTCTGATTACAGTTCTTTGATGTTGGTTAATGGTCACATTACATTTACATTTACATTTAGTCATTTAGCAGACACTTTTATCCAAAGCGACTTACAAATGTGGACAATAGAAGCAATCAAAACCAACAAATAAAATGTTATAATAAATTAAAATAAGTAAATGTATATTTTTAGTGTTAGTTTTATTAGTTTTAATGATAGAGTGAAATCGAAAGGTCCAGATGACATGACCCACGCTCCATTCATTCATAGCTTTTAGTTTCACATATCCTGGACAGCAGACACAGATTCAATTTTTCCTCTCCTGCCCACTGGGAATGTCCAGTGCTCCCCATAAACAGTACATGCCTGAGTGATGATGCAGGATATGGGCCGTCTACAAAGTACGAAACCAGAGCATAAACGCTCAATTATTCCATCCAAATGCTTCACTCTTTAAAATCTCACCCAGAAAGAGACTCCCCCTGCTGTGTGACCAAGGAGACAAGTTAACCCCTCAGCATACTTCAAGGACAATGAGCTCAGTGAACCTGGGTCTCATTGAAAGTTAGTTTTATTTGACATTTTTATGATTTAATTAATTATTAGCTTTTTATCAACTCACAAACCCACTGCAGTTCTTGCAACCTGGTGTAATGTAATGTTTAATGCATTTTATGACATTGATATAAAAAAAATTGAATATATTTTCTTATATTCTCATTTAATGATAGGTTTAAAACAAGTTTGATAAAAGTAATCTAAAAGTAATCTAAAAATTACATGATCTAACATGAGTAATCTAGATTACGTTACTAACTACAGATTTCATCATGTAATCTGTAATCAGTAACAGACTACAATTTGTAAGTAATCTAGCCAGCTCTGACTGTGAAAAGTAGTTCTGTCTGCCCCTGAAAACAAATCGGTCCATTCGCTTTGCTCCAGGTGATTCACATCCCATGCCTCACTTGACATTTCATCACATTACTATGGTTCGGGAAACAGTTTAACAGTTAAACAATTAAAGAAAAAAAAAAAATGAAACTAATGAAAATAAAAATTAAATGAAAAGTGTTGATTGTTGTAATAAATTTAGACCTGCTCATGTCACATCACAATTTTTACCGTTTTTACAGCGTT
>NW_015539920.1:536304-548977 GCF_001515605.1 Sinocyclocheilus anshuiensis
AAGTAAATTGCAACCACTGTTTCCTGACATCATCCGCTTTCGGAAGCCCAAACAAAGACGTTTGGGCACGGAGGTGAAAAAAACAGCGTTTCAGGCGGTCGCACACCAGACGAGAAGCGCAGCGTCGCGCTACATCTTTAAAATTCAAATACTTTATTTTCTATGAGTGTAGGCACACCGGCGGCGCCATTCGGCGTCTGTCCGCGGCGCCCAGCTACGTCGTGTTATACTTGTAAGAATTGCTCTAGACCAGCAGTTCTCAATTCCAGTCCTCGCGTACCCCCGCTCTGCATGTTTTGCATGTCTCTTTGTTAACACACCTGATTCAGATCATCTCGTTAGAAGTGAGCTCCGAGCATGAACTGTGTTCCGATTGACATGGTCCCTACACAGTGTCCATTGCTCCCTACTCCCTGAGCAGGGGAAATCCGTTGAAGTTTACGTTACTTCACTTCGGAATATTCATTTACAGATTCTTCTTCTTGGTTTTCTCTGATGCACTAACTCTGCAGCAGCACTTCTTCTTCATCGTCTCGTCTGATGCAAGCGTTCTAACCACAACCTCGCCCCTCCCACCCCCCAACCATTCGAATTTCTGTAGGCGGGAATTATTTGTAATATTGTAATGAGCCGCTTTGTGATATCACAAAGCCCGGAAAACAAACGCTGTAGTCCAAACGAGCCGTTCGTTGTAGTTCTTGAAAAGGGATTTTTAAAAAACGAAATATCTCCCTTTGGAGTGGACTTTGAGATTTGTAACTTTCTAGATCTT
The DNA here is from genome assembly GCF_001515605.1 of Sinocyclocheilus anshuiensis. NCBI lineage: Eukaryota > Metazoa > Chordata > Actinopteri > Cypriniformes > Cyprinidae > Sinocyclocheilus > Sinocyclocheilus anshuiensis. The sequence continues at coordinate 537,077 of NW_015539920.1, forward strand.
TTTAATGCCCAAACATACACACTACACACTGACTAAAATTAAAAAAGTGAAAAAGCATAATAGGACCCCTTTAAGAACCTTTAAAGTAGTATAACAGGGGCACTTTTAAAAATTCTGTGAAAGTTTTCATGCTGTATACCCTTCTCAGTTGCATCCACTATAGGAAGAAGTAAGGAAAACAGATTCTTTTACCTTGTAAAAGCAATTGAAAAAGTAGAAGTCCCATCATGTTCCTGGGTTTGCCCTTAGATGAAATAAAAAATAACAGTTGTTTTACATGTACAAAATAACAATTTAAAGCAGAGTGAAAAGAATTTTCAGCAACGGAAACATCACCCTATAACGACTTTCTAAATGTTTTTTTTTCTCTCCTTTTTTTTTAAATGCTCTCAATGGAGTCCTGAGCACCAAATCAAGAAACATGTCTATTAAACTCTATGGAAATTGAAATTGTCTTCTGTTAAACCAAATGTCTGTTAAGACAGTAGTTTTCAATCCTGGTCTTGGGGACTCACCACTCTGGGGTACATTTCCCAAAAGCATTGTTTGCCAACTATTGTCACAAGTTCAGTCATTACTGGCATAGTTCCGCGATTTGGCCAAAACCATAGTTCCAATAAACATCTGCAAACAACATTGCAAACTTACATGGAAGTACATCTATTGAGCTGTGGTTAGAAGCACATAGTTTCTTGTTGAAATGTGGACTTAAATTGACCATGCTCTTGGGCACAAGAAGCAAGCTAACATTCAGTACAATCTACATCTTGTATTCTATCCAGATTACATGTAATCAGTTACTAGTTACTACCCATCTCTGATTACAGTTCTTTGATGTTGGTTAATGGTCACATTACATTTACATTTACATTTAGTCATTTAGCAGACACTTTTATCCAAAGCGACTTACAAATGTGGACAATAGAAGCAATCAAAACCAACAAATAAAATGTTATAATAAATTAAAATAAGTAAATGTATATTTTTAGTGTTAGTTTTATTAGTTTTAATGATAGAGTGAAATCGAAAGGTCCAGATGACATGACCCACGCTCCATTCATTCATAGCTTTTAGTTTCACATATCCTGGACAGCAGACACAGATTCAATTTTTCCTCTCCTGCCCACTGGGAATGTCCAGGACTCCCCATAAACAGTACATGCCTGAGTGATGATGCAGGATATGGGCCGTCTACAAAGTACGAAACCAGAGCATAAACGCTCAATTATTCCATCCAAATGCTTCACTCTTTAAAATCTCACCCAGAAAGAGACTCCCCCTGCTGTGTGACCAAGGAGACAAGTTAACCCCTCAGCATACTTCAAGGACAATGAGCTCAGTGAACCTGGGTCTCATTGAAAGTTAGTTTTATTTGACATTTTTATGATTTAATTAATTATTAGCTTTTTATCAACTCACAAACCCACTGCAGTTCTTGCAACCTGGTGTAATGTAATGTTTAATGCATTTTATGACATTGATATAAAAAAAATGGAATATATTTTCTTATATTCTCATTTAATGATAGGTTTAAAACAAGTTTGATAAAAGTAATCTAAAAGTAATCTAAAAATTACATGATCTAACATGAGTAATCTAGATTACGTTACTAACTACAGATTTCATCATGTAATCTGTAATCAGTAACAGACTACAATTTGTAAGTAATCTAGCCAGCTCTGACTGTGAAAAGTAGTTCTGTCTGCCCCTGAAAACAAATCGGTCCATTCGCTTTGCTCCAGGTGATTCACATCCCATGCCTCACTTGACATTTCATCACATTACTATGGTTCGGGAAACAGTTTAACAGTTAAACAATTAAAGAAAAAAAAAAAATGAAACTAATGAAAATAAAAATTAAATGAAAAGTGTTGATTGTTGTAATAAATTTAGACCTGCTCATGTCACATCACAATTTTTACCGTTTTTACAGCGTTGCATATTTTAACCAATCACACATGATTCTGTTGAGTTTATGAACACAATGGCCAATCATAGGCGTCCACATTAGCCATAGCTGAAACCTGTGAGTTTTTGCCTGCGCGTGCTAAATGAATCTCGCAAATTTTCTTACCATAAGCAACAAAGTCCATATGCATGAATTACGTAAGATTTATTTATAAACCCAAAAATAAAAATATGACATGCTAAGTTTGCTATTACGTTGATTTTTGTGGAGAAATATATAGTTTTTATTTATTTATCGGGGGGGGTCTGGTTAGGGGGAATGCAAAAAACTGTGAACAAAAAACTTTGGTTATGTGAGAAAGCTACTAAGAATAAGTGCAAATTATATAAATTATATAGGCTATACAAAACTGGTAGAGCGGGTAACAGAGAGGTATGTGCTATTTTCATCTGACACGATGTTGGGATTTCTAAAAGACTTTTTTTTTTTTTAAATTAGTGTCATTAAATTAGCTTTAGTGGGGGTTTTTTTTCATTAAAGATACATGATTGATATGTTTAATATTCATTGAAAAGCCATGAAAAGTATACTTTTATATAAAATGTTTAAAAGTATATAATCCTATAGATTTAGTCTGTTCACACAGCACATCGGTTTCGCCGAAAATGGGGTTGTCAACGCATTTTTATTTAGTTTTTATATAGTTTAGTTTCAGTTTTAGTTTCAGTTTTAATTAAAGTTTAGCAGAATTAACAGATCACTTCCAGAGCGCAGGCCAAAGAAAGACGTAGGCATAATTTAACCTTAGTGAGGCAAAGATATAGCGACACAAAATTAACGCATGCTGAGATTGATTAGACGGTAAAAGTAAATACACGCCAAAGAAAGCAGGCAAGCCTTTTTTACAAAATTAATCTACACAAGTCGCGCTTAATGTCATATCCAATGATGCGTGTTGAGATATTTAGTATGAAAATAAATGTAGCCTGATTTGGTTATATGTCTTTTCTTATTTAACCATAATCATGATATTGTAACTGCGGTGCCTTGTTCACTTTTCCGTGAACAGCCGTGCATCAATCAAAACTGGGACTAATGAAATTCAATAATAACGGCAATCGCATTTAACAGTAAAGGCTTATATTTGAATGTTCTTTTCATTTATAAAGAATTATAAGCGTGTGTATGATGTGATTTAGCCAATGCACATTTGCTCAAAAGCCTGGCAGAGTGATCACAAGATGCTAGGCAAACGTTTTGTGTTGTTTTCAGAAAGGATGCCCGCTCTCATCCTTTTTTTCCTGTTAATTATCATGTTGCGCTGCATGTCTGTTTTTCTTCAAAGCACCGACTTAGAATGCCTAATGTTGGTTTGATTGCTTGTGTTACATGATAAAATAAATAATGTTGCTTACCTGATGTAATAGATTTAATGCGAGTGTGGTTCGGGTCGCGACTCGCGGTCTTTATGTCAAACGGTTCTGGTCTGGTACAGAATTAAATTAATGCTGCTGTCAGATAATGATAATGTCAGGGTGTTCTGTTTAGTACTGCTGGTGCACGTTTACCAAACAGGACCCGTGCAGGCTTTAAAATGCTTTGCGTCTCTCCGCCAGATAACCTCGCGTGCGTGATGCGCCATTACAGGTAGCCTATTTCCCTAAACCTCCACACAGCTCGTATTTGTCCGCCAAGGAGTGAGAACGTAATGATTACGAAAACGATTATTTATTTTGGATAATTATTATTTTATTTCAGTTAGTTTTTCAATAACTGTTGTTAGTTTAGTTTCGTTTTAGTTTTTCAATTATTTTGACGTTTTTATTTTATTTCAGTTTACGAAATTGTTTTTTCATCAATCGTTTTAGTCTTAGTTTTAGTTTTCGTTTACGAAAATAACCTTGCATACTACTATACATACTATTTTTATAAGACGAAAAGTCCAATACCTTGATATAGTTGGCTTGCAGGTTGACGTTGGACTTTTGACAGATATTCAGCCGAGAAAAACGTAAATAGATCCTTAGTGGATGAGTATAACTGTATAAAAATGCCTTATTTGTACAGTATTAATACGTAGAACTGAATACAGAAGGTAGTTTATTTGTTTTAATCCGCCTCAATGTGTTGCAACCAGTAATATCAGTGGTTAAAAAGGACCTAGCAGTGACGCGCTGGCGCTTAGGGACCGCCTACAAAGTACGTCGAAGGAGGGAACGGTAAATGGTTGCCCATCCGAATTTTTTTTTTTTTTTTTTCAAAGTTAAAGAAAACAAGAGCAAATTGTGCATCAAAGTATTTGAATAGTACATAATGCTCTCTGCCAGAGTTAAACATTAAAATAAATATTTTTTAAATAGTAAAAGTAGTTTATTATATGCTTGTATTATTAGGCTAATAAATGTGTTAATGAAACAATATTAAAAATCTTGAATCCAAAGTATATGCATTTGGCTTATTCCAAGTCCTTATGATAGTCTGTTTCTGGTTCCAAGAAAAACATTTAAATATTGGCTTAATTCACAGAACTATAGCTACAACACATGCTAATGAAATTTGAACAAACACATCCTTCCCTTCCTCCTTCCTTTCCCTTTATCATTCGCTCTCTTCCCTTCATCCTTCCCTTTCTCTCTTTTTAATTTACTTATTTTTGATTATTTATTCTTTTTTTTTGTAATTTTGTTGTGTGAGTCTAATAGGTCCTCTGGCAGCCGCGGGTCATCCCACTCCCTACGTTTGTCCCACAATCTCTGTACTATCTGTACTGTACTGATGTAAAGGGTAACCCGGCATAATGCTTGAATTTATTTTGCAGGACACTGACAGGGTCCTCTGGCTCCCCCACAAGTCTTCATTTCTGCACCGCTTCATGCAGATTGATGGTCTGCTCTGGTCCATCACCTAATACAGCATAGGCCTCCATTGCCATGTTGCCATTCCTGATCAGAACCTTAGTCACTTTGAGCAGCAATTTACTGCCGGAGGTTGGGCAGTCAACATACAAAACTGCACTGGAAGGAGCTGCACTCTGCTGAGATGGCTTGCCGTGGTCATTGACATCATGCCGTGCCAAAAGGCGCTTTTTGTTATAAGTTTGGCAGAGAGTCTTTAAGTGTGCAGTTAGCTGATTGATGTCCACGACCACAATGCCAGCACTGGTTTTTAATCTTTATCCAGTCTATCTTCTGATCTTTGTTGAGAAGTTGTCACAGTTATTTAAATAATGTTTATTATTGTCACAGAATGGACAACAAGCTCTCAACTTCTCTTCTCTGACTGAAGCTGGTTTAGACATGGCTGACGGCATCTGTGTGGGCTGTGACTTATCAGTCCCAAGGAGAATGGTAGTTGGTTTCTGAGGCTGCTTAGAATATGTTCTCACCTCTCTGCTGTGCACTGAAAATTCCTGCCTTGGGTGACAAGCATATTGGTTATTGTTTTCCTGTACTTGAAGCTCATATTCCAGCCAGTCAACGAAGTTCAGCAAGGTGGGCATATTAATTTACCAAAGTGTTGTGTGGAATCATCAGGCAGGGTGTTCTCCAAAACATTCTCAGTCTTGAAAGCTCCCTAGGGTCAGAAGACGTCAGGCAGGGTATGGTAGGGGCTGGACCTCTGTAGGTCTTCTCATGAGTAGATGAGGGTAATAGATTATCTGAGCTGTATTCTGCGTTAGCTGGCCTCCTCCGTTCCTGTGATGGGACCACAAACTCAGGCAGCTGAAGTGGCTGGGAATATGGGGGAGAGTTAGCATACCTGAATTGAGGTGAGTTGCCATAATGTGCTGTAAAGGAAGCTCTCTCATGTGAGGAGGAAGAAATGTTCATGTTTCTCAGATCCTCGGTCAGCTCTGGCACAGCTGGGCATGGCTGTCTCTTAAAGGGGTCATATGATGCTGCTAAAAAGAACATTATTTGGTGTATTTGGTGTAATGAAATGTGTTTATGTGGTTTAAGGTTAAAAAACACATTATTTTCCACATACTGTACATTATTGTTTCTCCTCTATGCCCCGCCTTTCTGAAACGCGTCAATTTTTACAAAGCTCATCGGTCTGAAAATGCGAGGTGTGCTCTGATTGGCCAGCTATCCAGTGCGTTGTGATTGGCCGAATTCCTCAAGCGTGTGACGGAAATGTTACGTCCCTTACCATATTGTGATGCCTGCGGCAAACACATGTGACGACCCCGGGCTGGATAAATCGCATCATATGACCCCTTTAATGGCTTTTCACACTTGAAATTGTTAACCCTGGGTCGTCCTAAACCCCGGATAAACTGAATCCTGTATTAGCTGTACACTGTAAACAAATTCTGTAAAATATACGGTAAAAAAGTAACATTTTAGGTTTTACTTTTAGTTTATTTTTAGTTAAATACCGTAATTTCATTAAGTGATATAATGTTAATATACCAACCTATTGAAGTACTGAAATCTGTTTTGTACCTTTGTAATACACATTCATTAACAGACGTTTCACAATGTACATTCCTAAATCCCAGGTTAACGTTCTTATTTGCATATTTGCGGTGTCACTGTCACTGATTGTCACTGAACAGTAGGCTACCTGTTTACATGGCATTTCCCGTGTCTTGCCAGTTATTAATAAAAATGTCACCGCGTAGGTCTAATTTGTCAGTCAGTTGCTTAAATACTCTGTTATTTCTGACCGTGCTGTCCAATTTGTCTTAAACAGACTTTTCTGACCATAACTGTAAGAATAATACCGTCCCTCATCACTCCAGTTCACATGCTTTCCATCTTTGACATTTCTTACTTTTCTCTCACCAGCTGCTGTTACTGACGTGACATGAGCCTCGCTGCTCAATTTCTGATTGGTTGTCTGTTGCCAAGCATCCAGCAGCAACAAGCAAACACCACTCCGTTTCACACTGAACAAACTTAGCACCGCAATGCGAGGTTAACACCGCAAATGCGGTGCTAACCCTGCTCCGGAGCAGGGTCTCAGAACCCCGGGTCAAAAGCAGTGCTAACACCGCTTTCAAACGACGATAACCCGGGGTTAAGCGCAGTGTGAAAAGCCTTTAGTGTCTGGTGGTGGCAGCCTGGAACGTGGAGCTGTGTGGTGATGGTATTGGTGGAGTGATTGACTGAGGTGGAGATCTCCGCTTCGATTTCAAGATTTGAAGCTCATGCCAAAGTGCTGCATTCTGTTGACGCATCTCTTGGAATGCAGAAATAATCTCAGGGAGCTGGCTGGATTGTCTTTGCAAAGCTGCATTCTCCCGCTTCATATCCTCTAACATTCAATTCGATTCAATTCAAGTTTATTTGTATAGCGCTTTTCACGATACAAATCGTTGCAAAGCAACTTTACAGCAAATTAAGTTTCTACAATATTTAGTGGTAGCTTATCAGTGGTGATGGCAATGTGTGTGAATAGAGTTTTAGCAATGTAAGCGAGATTTGTGGCAACCACGCTGGCGATGTTAACGGGCTATATGCTAATAGCGGACTCGGGAAATCAAAATAAAACGAGTGATAACAAGGCGCTCTCATTGTTTTTGTTGTAGAATACGATAGGGGATATATTCACGTTATAGAAACGAAAATGATGGTGTATAAAATTGATTTTAAGATAAAAAATAGACGATAAAGAATTAACTTGACGGCGCTCAAACTCAAAACACACGGCAGCAACAAACAGGAAGTTAATGACATGACATGGTTGTAAGTTCTGGCAGCTGTTTCACTTGCCTTTGCAAAGCATCATTCTCCTCTCTCAGCTTTCCAGAAGTGCTGTCCCCTTGGTCTGTCAGTATCCATTCTGAATGTTCTAATGCTTTGCTCACTAGTGAAGTGGATCTGGAATGACCTGTAGGACTGGTTCATCCTCTAGTACTCCCTGGCACATTCTCAGAAAAAAGGTAGAAAAGCAGTCACTGGGACGGTACCTTTTCAAAAGGTACACTTTTGTACCTTTTAGGTACTAATATGTACGTTTAAGGTACCAATATGGACTCTATAGGTACAAAGAGGTGCCTTTTGAAAAGGTACCACCCCAGTGACAACTTTTGTACCTTTTTTTCTGAGAGTGCAGGTAAGCAACCGTGGTTGCTGTCAATGAGACCCAGGTCTACTGAGCTCGTAGTCCTTGAAGTAGGCTGAGGAGTTAACTTGTCTCCTTGGTCACACAGCAGAGGCCTTCTCTTTCTGGGTGACATTTTAAAGAGTGAAGCATTTGGATGGATAATTGATGGAATAATTCAGTGTTTATGCTCTGGTTTCGTACTTTGTAGACGGCCCATATCCTGCATCATCACTCAGGCATGTACTGTTTATGGGGGGGCTCTGGACTTTCCCAGTGGGCAGGAGAGGAAAAACTGAATCTGTGTCTGCTGTCCAGTATATGTGAAACTAAAAGCTACGAATGAATGGAGCGTGGGTCGTGTCATCTGGACCTTTCGATTTCCCTCTATCGTTTACCTATAGCAAGATGACAATCCTACACTTTTTGTTTAGAGCAGCAAGCATGTGGCGGCTGACTTAAAGGTATCAGCACCTATGAATAAACCAACATCTAGGATCCAAGATTCTTCTTGGAATCAGCAACAATACATAGGCTACCCATTATATTTGAAATGTATTTTACGTACAACAGATTTATTAGCACATTTGAATCTCAATAGCATTTCTTTTGCATCACTTTATGATAATAAATACTGAAAGTAGTTGAATTGTACATATATTTAATATTTTGGGTTTTACCCAAAATACAAGTTATTATTCTTAATAACATTAATATTACCACTGCTATTATTATTATTTTTTTATATCTAACATTTAAAATGTTTTTAGCAGGTAAAAGTAGTGTGGTTTGTGTGTGTTTCACGGCTCAGTGCGCACTATTTGGTAGCTTTTTTTAAGAGTGAAGCGTGTGGATGGAATAATTGAGCATTTATGCTCTTGGTTTTGTACTTTATAGATGGCGCCTATCCTGCATCACTCAGGAATGTACCGGGAACTTGACCAGCAGTTATGAAAACATGAATGTTCCTTTCCTTTCATGCAGTGCGCTGTCGCCCTTTCTACGTACCACCCAAATCAATCGAACAATGTAATGGCCTTGCTCAATACTAAAAATAGAGTTAAAAGTGCACTGAACTGCGGAAGAGACCCTCCCCAAGCGCTTTCCGTGCGCGAGTCGAGACGGAGTGAAACACAGACAAATATAGGCTACTTTTGAATTATTCACTGCTCTTCACTGAATATTGTTAATAAAATAGTTATGAATCAATTTATATTTAATTTATATGGTGAAGTATATGCAGTGCTTTATTTTTACATTTGATTACTTTAATCAATTTCTGTAGCTATAGGTTATTATGTTTATTTTATTTGTATATTTTTTTCTATTGTATTTGTTCTATTGTTTGTAATTTTCTTCCTTTTTTATATTAATGTTTCAACTCACTGTTGCTTGTTGACAGTGAAACTGCTCTGAAAGAATAGGTTAAGGGGTTGGGGAACATTTTGGGATTTTTATGAACGCACAGACAGGCACCGCCTGACAAAGTTTTGCTTGGTCCCCAGAAGTCTAGGATCAGCACTGGTCAAAATGAATCTGTGTCCAGGATAAGTGAAACTGAAATCCATGAATAAATGGAGCATGCATGGGGCATGTCATCTGGACCTTTTGATTTCTGTCTATCATTGACTTACAGCAAGTTGACAATACACGTTTTGTTTAGAGCATGCATGTGGTGGCTGACTTAAAGGGGTCATATGATGCAATTTAAATTTTTCCTTTCTCTTTGGAGTGTTACAAGCTCTTGGTGCATAAAGAAGATCTGTAAAGTTGCAAAGACTAAAGTCTCAAATCCAAAGAGATATTCTTTATAAAATTTAAGAGTCAGCCACGCCTACCTAAAACGGCTCGTTCTAACACGCCCCCACATATCTACGTCACTATTTGGGCGGCGTTATGCATGCTCTTTGTTTTGCACTTTGTAGATGGCCCGATCTTGCATAATCACTCACGAATGTAGGCTACTGCTTATCTGGAGCTCCCAGACTTTCCTGATGGGGAGGATAGGTCAATCTAGTGGGCTGTGGAAAATACTTTTTGATTTACATAATTCACAATTTATGTGTACAGTGCAACATAACATGCATACAGTGTGACAACATCTTTTTACTGTTTGAATTTGTCAAGTTTATTGATAATAAATCTTTTCTGCTGTATTTGCAGCTTTGTTTACAAACAACACACAAAAAGATTGCAAACATTAATATGTTCATAATACAGTGATAAAAATATTCTCTTGATTCCACTATGGAGGAGATTATTCACAATAATAATTCATGCAAAAGACACAACGCACACATGCATAGCCCAATTCACATGCATGAAAAAAATATATGGAAAACATACACACACACACACATACATGTATATATATATATATATATATATATTCAAAAACCAACTCACGTGCACAAAAAAAAGAATATATATTCGTAAAATACGTTTCACAAACACAATTCGCAGATGTACAACTGTGTACAAACATTTTTGAGTGTTCAAAATTCATGAGTTTATCATGGACTGTGAATGTGCAAATCGCCATTCGTGTGTGAATCGCCTTGGACTTGTGTGTGTGTGTTTTTGAGACTCCTGGCAGGGGGTCACTCGTACTAGCCAATCAGATTTGAGCTTGTCATTCGACCAATCATAACCCGCTGTGGGCGTATGAAGCGCGTGCCCTGGGCGTGCCTGCCTACCTGCATGTTACCAGAGCCATAAATGCAGCATAAAACAAACTTAAAGGGGTCCTATGATGCTCTTTTACAAAGTCTTGATTTTGTTTTGGGGGTGTACTAGAACAAGCTCTCGTGCTTGGTCAGCCTGGCACAAACGGCTCGATTAGTTCTGGGTTTGATGAAGGCCCGCCTTCCGAAAAACGAAATGTGTTGTAATTGGTTAGCTGTCCAAGTGCGTTGTGATTGGCGAACAGCTTAGGCTGGCCGCACACTAGACGATTTTCAAATCTTAAAACGATTTTAAAACCATGGGAGACCTCAGACATCAAGACAGTTCAACCGATTTTTAGCCTTATAATCCTCTGAACGCACACACTAGATGATTCGACCAGACCACGAGACCACACACTTGTTGGTTGTAGGAACGATTTCACAGTGACATGTGATCTCATGGACACTCGCGAGATCAAACGTGACTAGAGAAGAAAAACAAATAGAGGACAATCAACGTTGTCAGTTGGCTCTCCTGGCGTGCGTTCTGTTTCACAAAGAAAAACAAAATATAAAAAAGAATATGGGTGATGTTCTCTGCTTTCATGGCATGTCTGTGGCTGCCAAGTTTCAGCTATAGAAGCACGCAACATCCGGTAGGTGACGCTTGCTATCTCTCATTGGCTATCGCAGGTATCACATCAGAGGCAGCCCGATCAAGAGTCGTAAATATCAAGCATGATTTGAGTTCGGGGACGCTCCGTCTCGATCGGGAGCAGATAAATAATCGTAATGACACCAAACAACAAAGGATTTTTTGGAAAAAAATATTTTGCGACAAGCCGTAAATCGGGCCACACCCCACCGATCGTTCGGGGATGCAAATTGGGCTTAAAATTGGCCTTAAAATCGTCTAGTGTGCTGCCAGCCTTATGCCTTGTCCAAATACCCACACTTGCGGTCTTGGCCACTTGAGAGCGCGTGTGCGCGACAGGAAGTTAGTGCGCAAGACTGTGCCAGGTATTAAAAACGGCAAAGCACAGTGTCCTTAATGCACACTAAATCCACACTATCTCAAATACCGCTCCGGAGCGCTATTCAAGACGTCATATAAGTTGTCAAGTGGACAAGTGCAAAGACCGCAAGTGTGGGTATTTGGACAAGGCATTAGACAGTGTTTCAGTACTGCCACGCCCCTTGCCAAAGCTGCAAGTTCCGTCTGCTCCGGTATAGTTAAGGATGGCGTCAATATTGCCATATCAATTTGAGCCGGAT
>NW_015539920.1:549039-549780 GCF_001515605.1 Sinocyclocheilus anshuiensis
CTAAATCACGTTTTAGATAGGATGTCAACAACCGCTTAAAAATAACTGCATTTACAGATAAGTGCATATGTATTATGTTTATTGTTCTTTAATTCTAACATTATACCATGAATCATGAATTACCTGTTATACAGTTGGATTTATTTATACCATAGTCCAGTGTTTCCCACAGACTATTTGTGGTTTGTGGCATATGCAAATTCATTCTCTGCCAGCAGGAGGCGCTGTTGGAGAGGTAGATATCGAGGTTTCCCCAGTAATGCTGTACACAAAACAGCGCTCTGCTCACAAACGCTGCTTTATCAGACATCACATGCAAGATGAAATGAAAATGACATCCAGTTTTCTGAAGACAGTCGGTTTCCTTCAGAAATACAGTGATATAAAAACACCCGCACTCAATGTATGGGAAACACTCTAGTCTCATAACTGAAGTGTAATTTCTGCAGATTACATCATTGTCCAGTATTGTACTGTCAGCAATTTATTATAAAAACGTTTTCATAATTGTAACATACATGTTTACATACATAATTATTCAGGTGCATGTGTAATAACTTGCGAAAACTTGACCTACAGCAGCACTTCTTCGTCGCAGTCTTATCTGATGCACTCAACCAAGCTTCTAACCACTACCTCACCCCCCAACCATTCGAATTTCCATAGGCGGGAATTATTTTAATGATATTCTAATGGGCCGCTTTGTGACATCACAAAACCCGGAAAACAACGCTGTAGTCC
>NW_015539920.1:550070-556432 GCF_001515605.1 Sinocyclocheilus anshuiensis
GGCCACGGGGACTTGGGGCAAAAATGCCACTAAATTGGACAAAAATGCCCCTGCACAAACAAATTAAATATATTACGTCTGTTGCTAACAAAGTGTAAATGAATAGAAAGTGTCGACTGCGCATTTAATTAAGATTAGCTCATGTTGCACCGTATTTCATTTTAGGCGTTTTTACAGTGTTGCGCATTATAACCAATCACACACGACTCTGTTGAGTTTAGGAATGCAATGGCCAATCAGAGGCGTTCAGATGAGTTTTCGCTGAAACTCATCAGCTTTGTTGAATGCGCGCACGTGCAATGACTGAATTCCGCGAATTCTCTCATCATAAACAACAAAGCGCAGATGTGTACACTCTAAAAAATGCTGGGTTAAATATAATTATATTGAAAAAGTGGTTGTGTTCAAAACAACCCAACCGCTGGGTTTGTCCCTTTTTAATCCAGCGCTGGGTTATATTTAACCCAGCATTTTTTAGAGTGTACAATGTAAGTAATGGATTAATTTTGCAGTTTAGACAGCTTCAGTGATTATAACAATAGTTTTTTTTTTGAGAGTGCGATAGATCAAAGTTAGTGATAATGTCATTTCTGTAACGTTACATAATTTATTCGCCGTTTGAATAACCGTGGGAAGGAAACGTTATATAATTATCAATTACTAATGTTTTAATTAAGTTGGTTCACCCTCCGCCTATGCAGTGATATTTATGTAGAAGTCAGTTTTAGACTCACTTGTATCTCGTCTTGATAATGAAGAAACACAGTAATCCAACCAAAAGAGCAGATCCAAGACCAGAGATGACTGGTATGAGAATGTGGCTGAGAGTTGCTTGTTCTGGTAGAAAAAAAAAAAATCACTTAATTACTTTAAAACAATATATACACAGAACAGTTTTATTGTTGTACCTTTCACAAAGATAGGGTGAGTCGCTGTCATTTCGCCCTTGACATTCCCGTGGTGCTTGACTGTGCATGTGATAGAGGTGTGATCATCCTCTTTTTGAGGGATGAAGTTCAGGACAGACTCTGGTTCCCAGTTTCCATGACTAATGTCCTTGTAGCTCATGACGGCTTTTCCAGCGTGGCTCCAGGTGAGAGTGGGCTGGTAGGACGGACAGGTGTGCCGGACAGAGCACTTGAAGACTGCAGGTTCACCCTCCTGCACAGACTGCTCAGCCTGCAGCTCTGGTTTTGATGCTTGCTCTGTAAATGCATTTTGAATGACAAAGCACATATTTCACTTAGTAAACAAAAGCAGAAACAAACTTTGTAATTTAGTCACTTTCCATTTTTAGGCCATTTTCTTATTTTGTACCCCATTTAGTTGTTGTAATCACAGGTTGAGAGCTCAAAAGCACACTTACTTACCGATCATTTTAATTGAAACACAGTTTTCCACAAAGGAGTGCTTGTCTTTTTGAGATGTTTCTAATTCCACCCTGAAACAATACGGGCCGTTGTCATGGTTTTTGACCTCATCAATCTCCAAGGAGCAGTTGGAATCACCCAGTGAACCAATCTGTTTTGTACGACCCTTGAAACTGTCTTTAACCCTTGTAGGGTCTTTGTGAAAAATAATATCATCCCTGTTGTCCTTCATGTGCCATATAGCTCTTATACGATCAGAGGGCTGTTCTTGACCAGGGTATTTGAATGAACAGGGCAACACGATGAGATGGTCTCAAGATGAGACCAGAGCCTTCATTTCAGACTCTACATGTACCTTCCAAACATCAGCAAACACGCCTGCGCAAATAACTGCAAAATAATAAAGATAAAAGTTAATAAACTTAAAAAAAAAAACCATTTAAATAAGTTGAAATTTTAAAATGTAAAATTTAATAGAAGTAAATTTAAAGGAGTAAATACTGTAAAACCTAACAAATGCCCTGACTAACACTTTTTAATTGACTTCATTTAATTTACTTAAAGAACAACAATTCGTTTATTGTTAAACTAGTAATCCGTACTTTTTGCATACTATGCCTTTGTTACTCAGAAAACTGAAGGCCCCCCTTGGGGGGTGGGGGATGTCTGTAAGTGTTATGTTTGATTTTAAAAAGGGTTTCTGTTATGTTTTTGTTACCATTACTGAAAAGAGCCTGCATTGGCCTACACATGTTAAGACTAAAGCCTTATTTAAAAATAATAATAATAATAATAATAAAGAAAAAAAAACAATATCTGCAGTTGTTGATGCTGTGCAGTCTCTTTGTTGGTTATGATAGCATACTATTACTTGGTCTTTTAAAGGCAATCGGTTTGCATGGTTTTGAACAAGTAATTCAGATCACAGTTCAAGTAAATACTAGGAAATTCCAAGTTGCAGTAGTAATGTTACATTAATTAACTCAACATAAATGAGTGAGTTTGTTTGGAATACATTATATTTAACTGAAAATTAGTTTTTTTTTTAAGTAAGGTTAACTAATTAGATTTTACAGTGCACTAAATGTAAAAATCATTTATTCATTTAATATATATGTAAAAAATGCTTTAAAACATACCGTGAAGACAGTACATTAGAACTCCTGCCCGTAGTACACCCATGCTGGACTGGACTCTAGAAACTGAAGAGGCAAAAACGCAGCAAATGATACATGTGTTAGGCTATTGATTTCTTAACACATATCTTTGTCTAGGGCACTGCCACTGGATAGGCTTCAGTAGGGCTCAAATATATTAACCTATTAACACCTACGTCGTTACAAAGCGGACCAAATGCGAACCTTCCCTGTTTGGAATTGGAAGAATGCATTTTTTTCACATTCCAGAGTAGTGGACTTACCAAGCGGTTGACGGACAAGCTGTAAAGAAAAATCACAAATATAGCGGGTCAAGATAACACTGGTTTGTATTTGGAAATACTTGCATGCTATTATGTGAGAGGGGCAAATTAAAAAGAGATCAACACTTAGATGTGGGAAAATATATTTAAAGGAATAGTTTAACCAAAAATGAAGATTCTGTCATCGTTTACTCACTTTTATGTCGTTCCAAGACTCACGTACACGTCCACAGTAAATCAGGGGGGTCCACTGCGCTCAGTCAGTCTATGGAAATCAAAACCGAACCGGAACCAAAACTGAATTTATCCAAAACGTACGTAATTTTTCCCCGTTACGCCATCAAAAGGAAATCCTAAAAAGCCCACTTACAAAGTACAAAAATCCACATAAATAAGTACGTTTTCTGTTTTGTTGTAAACTTAGGTTGTAATACATTTTGTTTTCGATTTTTTTTTTTCGTAAGGAGTTGGAATGCTACCAGGAAAAAAGATACAGAATAATGTATGACGCATAAACTAATGCTATTAATACAACCTACAGAGTCAGAAACAGACTTTTTATTTAAGTTTTTTAAATTAAACTTCCAGAAGGATAAGATATATATTTTTGTTTGTTTTTGTTTTCGATATCCATTTCACATTGTTATCATTTATTAAAAAAAAAAAATTTAAACAAATCTGCTTTGTTAGACATTGAAAGGTTTTATCATGAATATCGGCCTATCTCTGTTCAGATTATGTTTGTGCCCTTCCCCCACTAAACATTAGACGTCTGACGGACGTGCCGATTATGTCTATATTGCGTCCGTCGGTCCAAGACCAATTCTGCACGTCTACACGACGTGCAAACTAGGTCCGCTATTTGGACGTCTAACCAAGACCCCATTTGGACGTCAATATGCAGTTCAACATTTGAACGTCAGACTAGGTAACTTTTTTGGACGTCTAAGACATGTGCAGGAAATTGACATTATTAATGAATGTAATATTTATTTTATTTAAGACAAATATCAACATTGTTGTTATCAACATGGTTAATGAATATCAATATAGGTTATTTGTGATGAAACATTATTTGTTATTTAATTATTTAGTTATTAAGTACATGTTTTACATTTTACCGTTTTTTCTCTTATTTACTTGTTTATTTTAATTGTCTCCGGACCGGTTTACAGGCATGTTTCTACATACAGTATGAATTGTGTGTGTGACGTTAGGGTGGTTTTCAATGTCTGAAAAAAAAAAATGTCTGGGTGTGGACCAGACTGCATGTGTTAATTTGTCTTTTTCTTGCTTAACCCTTGTGCACCCCTTGGTACATTTTTTTTTTTTTTTTTTCTTTTTTTAATTAAAAATATGGCAATTTTAACATTTGGTGAGGTGGTTTTGTATTAATCCAGTATTGGTAGTGGATGCATAGTAAACATATTTTTGCTTACAAATATGGGGACTTGGTGTATGACTGCAGATTGCCTTTGCATCTTTCTAATCATTTGTCTTTTTCTACTTGTGCAGATGCAGTCATGAATTTTGATGACACAGCCACAGAGGACTTCATAAGGATGACCGCTTCAGAGCATCTGAAGCATGCACCGCAAAGAAGTGGAGGTGGAGGACACGCAGCAGTCACTCAGGACTGATTATCCATTGTGGAGAATCTTTTGTACATTGTCTTCCCTGTTTTTAGTATAGTTGCTTATGGTTCAATTTTACCACAAAACACATTCGGTTAAGCACTTTAATTTTTATTGTTGTACATTTGTTGTTGTGGTACAGACCGACGCAAGGTGGGCTGTGTAACTTTATTTATTTTAGTTTATTTTTTTATTTTACCACCAGTGTTGATTTCAGAAAGTTTTTAGGTTACGAACGTTTTTAGGTTACGATGCACAACATTGAAGTGATGTATGCAAGCCATTAAATTCATGTTCCTAGATTTTAATGGTAGTTGGCAGTAAATTTAACTAGTCAAAGCTTATTAGTGACGTTTCTGCCAGTTAAAAACAATAAAGATGGAAATAAGTGAGTGGTGATTGAGTTGTGGTTTATTTGTAAACCTCTGTTTATAAATGTAGTCCCATGTTTCAAGAAGGTGAAGGACCTGTTTCCTGTAGCAGTTAATTTTCCTGTAGCTTCGTTTGGCTCAGCAGCAGGATTGAATTGGAAATGCATTACACCTTTGTATGCTTTTCCATTTATCATCTGCTGCTGAGACAATCAAATGAAGCTATAGGAAAATTAACTTGAACAGTATGCCACCTTGTGAAATGGGACTACAGTTATGTACAGAGCCTATAAGCAGTATAAAATGTCTAAAATTAGTTTAAGTTTGATGTAGAAAAGACGTCCACAACCACCAGATTTGGCCTACAATCAGCCCTTACACAGAGGTCCTGTGGACGTCAATACTGGATGTTCGGTAGACATTGGAAAAAAGATGTCATCTGTCACAGTCTGCACCTTCAGGGGACCAAAATTGGACGTTCAAAAACGACGTACAAAAGACGTTGTTTGGACGTGTCTTTGCACAGTGGGCCATGACGTGTCTACAATAAATAATGATAATGTAAACGTTAGACACTTGCCACTGGCCATGACTGATAAAAACAGAAAAAGCAGTGTCAGATCCGTTATTTAAAGGGGTCATATTATGCGATTTCAATTTTTCCTTTCTCTTTGGAGTGTTACAAGCTCTTGGTGCATAAAGAAGATCTGTAAAGTTGCAAAGACTAAAGTCTCAAATCCAAAGAGATATTCTTTATAAAAGTTAAGAGTCAGCCACACCTACCTATTATAATCAGTAATTATGTCCCCACTGGATGCAACAAATGTAATAATTTTATTACACCAAATACACAAAATAATGTTCTTTTTAGCAGCATCATATGACCCCTTTAAATTTACGCGGAATGTCCAATTTATGATTTCTTGACCAGTAGGTGGCGCTGTCCGCATACTGCTCAAAGTACTCTCAGGTGACAACAGGCACACAATTTTGCTTCAATACCTTAAAGCATTTTTTAAGAAACAGCCTCAATTTCTGATTGGTATGTCACTGTCTGAACGTAACAATATGATTCAATCACATTTAATAATCAGGTACAAAAGTAGTAGAAAAAAAAATCAGTATAATTTACATATATAATTCATAAACAAAAATCAGAACAGTTGTTTGCTTAACCAACCTGAATAGATATGGAATTCTAAAAAGAGACAGATATGCATGATAAATGTAACAAAAATTATTACAAATACAATTATTAATAAAGTCTAATTTTGTTAATCTTTTCAAAAAACACTGTATTGAGCCCATTTTGCTTTGATGTTGTTTTCATCAGATATTTCCATACATGTTGAGTTTGTCCATGTTGGTGTATTCAGCTTCATAATCATAACGCTTAATAGAATATTTCAAGAGAGAATAGAGTTAATCAGTTAATATCAGTTAATAACATATTTCAATAAGAATTTCTCATATGATCTCAGTATGTTTTTCCCAGTGTAACGCAGTGCAAATAATATACTCACAGAGCAGGATTTTGGATCACTGAGGTGCATGGGGGGAAAAAATA
>NW_015539920.1:556442-576409 GCF_001515605.1 Sinocyclocheilus anshuiensis
ACAGAGACTGGCGTTGCGTTTTAAGTGAATTATTAATTCCAGTGTGTTTCGCTATAAAACAAGAGCTCTGTCATATTCTGTGATTGCCTCTGAAGAGCGCGAGCCCTCACACGTCATGCTGTGTGAAGTACAGACTGAACGGATTGTCAACACATCCCACCGCTGTATGGTGCAAAAAAGTGAGTTAAAAATAACTTTAAAATCTGTAACCTTTTGCAGTTGTTCCTACTTGTTTATTAATGCAAGATTTGAGTAACTCTCATGTCTGTGTTGCAAATACTTATTCTTTTATGTGCTAACTAGCTGCACAGGTCCATTCTATTTAAATACCAAAAATATCTTGTTGTTTTTACAAATGTACACTTATAAGGGGTTATATGTGCTGTACCTCTTTGGTGACGGCATATAAGGTTTGGAGAATGCCTTGTTTCCTGACATTGCATCTTTTGACCTGAATGGGAACAGATGTCATGTGTAAGAACAGAAGGTGATGCTGTAAGTTTTACTAACGTTTTTCCTCTTTTGTTTGATTTCTACTTAGTTTATTCCCATTTGATTTGACCTCCAGATTAATGCCTTTCATTACTGACTGCTCCACATCCACATGATTTTTTTGCATATTGACTAAAAGTGATAAACATCAATACAGCACATCAATATGACTCAAAGTTATCGAAACCTATGTTAAATTATAACTTTTAAAAGAAGGTACAGAAAATCAGATGATTAAAGATTATCTAATCAAGCAGCAAAGGAGAAAGAGACTGAATGCATAAAAATTATATATAAACATTGCTTCCTGTGTATCATCCAATGAACATCTACATACAGTATATGGTAAGTGATACGACAACTTATTACACATCTAATTTGTTCTCAGAATATCTAATTAGCATTTGCTAGCACTCCTCAAAAGCAAACAATTCTTTCTCAGACAAAAAGTGTAAAGTTTGTCATATTCACTGCGTTCTGTATGTGAAATTAGTAATATGCGTTCTTTAGTTGAGATATGATTCCCAGTGCACGCAAACATAACAGTTTACTGAGTGTACAGTTGCCACCCTATTCTCTTGGCAATCAGAAAAATCCATATCAATTAACCCCTGACTATCATTATGCCTATTATTATTATATTTAATTCGATTGGGTTTCTGAATCCACTTTCAAGTCTAGTTGTACAAAGTCAATGCAAATACTTTTTTTGTTCAGTTTGATGACTGAAAGCTTTCAACAGCAGAACTATAAAACATTTGTATATGAGATGAAATTTTGTTGCAGAAAAGTTGCAGCAAATTAAGTCGTGCATGATCATGCATGTGTTGTTAAATTATTTAAATATTAACTTTAAATCTCACAGGGTAAATATTTTACCTCTAAGGGGTTCAGCTGACAAAAACTGTTTAGAAATGCCTGGCCTAAAGAAACATACACAAATAGTTACCTTTGTCGCTTCTTGTATATGATGACTCCAGCAAGTATACAAACCAGAAGGAACACAAGTGATGGCGTTAGGATATAAAGACCAATAGTCTCCAGTCCACTGAGCACTGGGTCTGCTTTATTATGGAAAAGGGATAAAAGGATTAATCATTATTATTAGCACACAACTGATAATATCATAACTGATCTGAAAGGCATAACAATGACGTAAGTATGGACTCCAGGAAAAAAAACTAAATAAACAATATCAATATAGAAAACAATATGAATGATGAGACATGGTTGAGACAGTATATGTTAAATAAATCACTCACATTGCACATTTAAGACAACAGATGCCATAATGTCTCTTCCAGAAAATTTTTGCAGTACATATCAATTTCTTCTCATGATCTACTTTTGCACCCAGAAAGGTTATGTTAGAGTAGATGACCCAATTTAAACCAGAAAGTGTTTTGCTCCACTCTGTGACCTGCATGTTCTCATAGTTCCATGTGATGTTTGGATTCTCTTTCTGGCAGGAATGGTAGACACTACAAATGAAGTTCTTTGCGACGCCCTCTGTGACATCTGCCAGTTCAGGCTCAATCGTTATGTTATGATGAACACCTGAAATTGAACTGAAATCTTGTAATCGGTCCAATTGTGACATTTAAACTGATAGTGCACAAACTAGTTCATATTTGTGTTTACTCACATTTTACACGTAAAACAACAGAGGTTGTAATGTTTCCTCCAGAAAAATTTGCAGTGCAAATCAATTTCTTTTCATGGTCTTCTTTTGCACCCAGAAAGGTTATGTTGGAGTAGGTGACCCGAGTTAAACCTGAAAGTGTTTTGCTCCTCTCTGTGACCTGCATGTTCTCATAGTTCCATGTGATGTTTGGATTCTTGTTCTTACAGGAATGGTAGACGCTACAAATGAAGTTCTTTGCGACGCCCTCTGTGACATCTGCCAGTTCAGGCTCAATCGTTATGTTATGATGAACACCTGAAATTGAACTGAAATCTTGTAATAGGTCTCAATGTGACATTTAAAGTGAATAGCTAATAGCACACAAATCAGTTAATGTTTGTGTTTACTCACATTGTGCACTTGTGTTTTTTGTATCTGTCACTGTTATGCCACCATAATGTGTTACTGAACACTTAATAGTTGAGTTTTCTGCCTTTACAACACCTGTGCGTGTCAGAGTGATTTTCCACAGGCCATCTTTAATGGAGTCATTGACTATTTTGTCAGATCCTTCTATACCGTTCAGAGTGATGGTTGGTTTGCTGTATGGACACGTGTGGAAAGTTGAACATTCTACTGTGATGGTGTCACCCGTCCTTTCACCTCCAGAAATACTGATGCTGGGCAGCTGTGGACTTGCTACAAATAGCAGAAATGTCAATATTAGGCAACTAGATGAGAAGTCAAGCAAGTTTTGAAGAACAAAGTATTTACGTACCGTCAACTTGAATTGTAGAGGTGACATCATAAAATTTGTAGGTGCGCCATCCAACATTTTCAGGGTCAATCAATGCATATAATTTCTCTCCATGGTGGGACTGTTCCAGGTTTTTAATTAACAGACTGCAATCCCTACTTAATGGGTCACCATATAAATCAGTTTTCTCTCTGAACTTCTCAATGACATAATCTGGATACCTTGGATCATAAACTAAAGGATAACCTTTAGAGACCCACTGATACCACACAACTCTACGTGGTTTTTGGGGTGGGTATGATGTGTAGCTGAAAGAACATGGTATGACCAGACAAGAACCTTTGAGGCCATTGATGTCTTTCGGCATTCTCACTTCCCATCCCAAAGCATCATACAGCAGAATACCTGTGGTACAAAAGTTGGAGTCATAAATGGCTGCTTGTTCATTTCAGCTGGTAGTTTTAGCATTTTAATTGCCTGTTTTCTGTTGTTTTCTGTTAGTGTAGGACACCAAAGCACACTAAACTTAGTAGTTTACATAAGTGTAAGCAGATTCAGCTTTTTATGGCTGCTATAAACATGTAGTGTAAAGATGTATGGCTAGCTGTTATTACATGATAGTTATATCTTGTCATTGTTGCATTTTGATCTTTGGATAAAAAAAGAGATAAATAGTATGAAAAGGTTTTGAAGTGATTCAATAAATTTGGTATTAAGGAAGCAAGTAGAATCTGTTTACAGTTTTCGGATGGATACACACTATGAATTCAACAAAATGTATCGTGCTAATGTGAAGACCTCTGAGAAGCCAAGCAATTGGATTTTTTTTTTTCTTTTTTCTGGTTATTGCTTATTGTCTTTTGGCCTCAACATAATTGCTAACCATTTCTCTCCATCTAGTCTTCATGTCCTGAGTGTTGTAGTTTTTAGAGAGCCTCCATCTTGGTCTGTAGTCCTTTACCACTACCACATTTGAGGCAACATGCCCTCAAAATTCCACACAGACACACATTTACATTGCAGAAGTGCAATGTGTCTGCACCTTGGCTTGTGAGTTTAACTTTTTCTTTCAAAACGTTGATTAAAATGAGTATATTTGTGTTTGTATTATAGTTTCATTTTATTTTATTCCTGAATAAAATATGAATAACCCTGTTAGTGTCAATTAGACGTAAGCTGTAATTCAGTATTGACTACTGTGTGTAAAGTTTTCCCTGTGTTTGTGTGTGTGTGTGTGTGTGTGTTTGTGCAAAATTTTGGGAATGTGGTATTTGATAGTGCTAAGTAGCCCTGGAAAAAGCCTCAATTTATTTGCATTTCTGTTACATTATATATGAATTGCATATAAATGTTTATTGTAGCAGAACATGCCTACAAGAGGAAAACAGACACTGTACCTTGAAAAAGTAAAAAAAGTGATGCTTTCATGTTCCTGGGTGAATACATAAACAAAAAACAAAGTTAAAAGTTAATATGGTTAAAATCTACAGCATTCTGTTCAGCATATCTGATCAGTTTATCACTTAGGCTATCCACCTTTTTCCTGACGCTTTGTGCAAATTATAGGAGTAACTTCTGTTAACATGTAAGCAGTCACCAACTGACAAACTTGTTTAAAGTTTCACTTCAAATATTCAGTAATAATAATTTGTTAAATCAGCGTACAATAAGGTGACATTATTCTTCTCACTCAACCATCGAACATCAAAAGCAAACTTTAAAAGTGTAAAGGTATTAAATCAGCAGACCATGAATAACCCCAAAAGCTCAAATGAGTCTTTCAGCAGCATTGTTAAATATGAGTCTACTGTACAGTAATATCCAAGTCTATATTATGTAACGTTGCATTAATCAAATCTTTTCCGTCATTAACTGGAACACTGATGAATATTTCAAAGTGCTTTCCTTCTTTTTTCAAGATAAATGTTGTATTTCCCAAATTTATAAATATTACAGTAAACATTGCTGATATTAGAAGTGAAAAGGAGGAGGCAGATATGTTTTTAAGTGCAGTGTGAATAACCGGGACAAAGATGAGAGGATTTGCGGAGAAAAACGGAAGAGCAGACCACTGTTGTCCTTTTCATATTAACAGAACAGAACACGGCTACCGGACTGAAAATATGTCATATATATATATATTCTTGTGATAACAAGGTCACATTAAAAATCAAGCATTGTATTATTTTCCCGGTGGATTAAAATAGCCGCACAACCCATTCAGTCAAACTGACAGATAATTATTATTTGTTGCTCAGCTAATTAGTTGAAATGATTTGTTTCAGTCATTTTGAATGGAAGTTCTCTAAACCGGAAGTGCCACCCATAATTTAAAACACACTCTTTTGGAAAAAGGTGGATACTGCAGCTTTTCAGAGTAATTTCTTCTCTCTCTTTCTCTCTCACCCCCTTCAGTCTTCTTCTTAAGGACTTTAACACACTTGCATACTTTAACATCCTTCAGTTTTTCATTCTTACCTTTTTAGTAGTCCTCTGTAGAGGATTGGAGAAAGAACCTATTACCAAGAAGAGAAAAGTAAAAAATAGGTGAAGTGAAAGAAAGAAAAAGTTTTTTTTTATTTTATGAAGGTCAGCCCGTTTGTTGGTGTGAGGCCTACACCCATGCAGCAAGATGAAAGATATCTCCTTCTTTTTTTATGAAGTTCAGCCCATTTGTTGGTGTGAGGCCCACACCCAGCAAGATGAAAGATATCTCCTTGGTCTTATTTAGTGTCAGAGTTCATCACAATGCACTTGTGTCACTCAAATATAGTATTTCCTGAAAAGAATGTCACAATTTGTGACTCTGACAAGAGAGATCTTTATAATACACAAGTGGTAAATTTAAAAACAAAGTACACAACTTTTAGTTTCTCATGTTTCGTTCCCATTTCATTTGTTTCTGCTACCCATTTGTTGTCATTCCTGATTATGTTGCACACCTGTTTCTAGTTTTGTTCTCGTTAGCCTTTCTACTTTTTGCCCTTGTTTGCTTAGTTCAGTGAATGGTGTTGTTTGTTAAATAAAGTGAAAGAGCTGCATTTAGATCAGCTTCTCCTCATCCATCTTGCCTAACCAGTCAAGACAGTAACACTGCCAATCATTAATTCTGGACCTGTTATTGTGCCTGATTGGGGTTATACTTGTTTCCTTTCACAATCATTGCTACAAAGATTATTATTTCTAAAAACATTTGGTTTAATCACAATATGTTCATGCAGATTGCTGTCAATACTGGTAATAGTGTAAGAATTTTATACATTGGTGAAAATTTGTTTCACAACTACATTACTACATATTTTACAAACTTACTGCAAACTTATGCAGTATGATATTGATAAGGATAATGAAACTGATAAATAAATTGCTAAATAAATCATCAAGGTGCTAGAATGCATGGAACTTTTATATTTATTGTTATGTTTTCACACAAATATGCTGGAAAGTGTTGATAAATGGCAGAGTAGAACAGAAACAACAACATTAATAAAATCATTTAAGTCAATACAGACTCAAAAGAGTGATTACATTTGAAAGCATACAATCTGATTAATATTATTTTGAGCATTTAAAAAAAGAAAAAAAACTGTTGAACTTTGTGTTGTTCATTATCATCAGATATTTCCATACACGTTGAGATCTTCCATGTTGGAGTAAACAGCCTCATAATCATAACTCTTAATGTAATATAAAAAAAAGGCAAAAAAGGACACAGAGGTCAGTCAATAACATATTTTGGGACAGCTTTTGAAATCATAGAAATAATTTCCGGTACGTTGAATAATGGTAGAAATAAAAATATATACTCACTGAGGATTTTGGCTCACTGAGGTGCATGTTGAAAAGGAATAGAAAAAAAACACACACACACACATAAATATCTGCATTCATCATCATGGCAACTGTTAATTTAAAGGAATCAGGAAGAAACTGAAAAAGTATGATTTTCCTCAGAAACTGAATAAGTATTTTTTTGCTGTGTAACATGCTGTGTAATGATTTTAGGCCTTAAAGGGGTCATGAATTGAGAAATCAATTCACATCAGAGGTCATTGTGATATAAAAACATCCTGTAAGTTTCAGAACTCAAAAGTTCCTCATTAGTGCAGAATCCATTTCTTCGTGTTATAAGTACAGTAGCATGAGCATCAGAAGTAGAACAGAGCATCAATTTACTGTTGGAGATATGCAGCGCCGCATCCAGTGAAGACAATATCACTGATTGCAATTGGTTCTGTCTCTAGTTGTGTTGAATTGCACTGCTCGCATCCAGGTTCAAAAACAGGACAGAAAATAGCCTATTACTTCTAAGTTTACTTCTAAGTGATGTACATATCTTGCTAACATTGTAAGCGGCCCTCAGAGAACATTATAAAACGTAGAAGAATAAATGCAGTTCATGACCCCTTTAAGAAACATAGATGTGGTTCAATGCACTGACCTCTTTGGTGAGGGCATATGAGGTTTGGAGAAAGGCTTGTTTCCTGACACCGTACAAATGTTGTTTGTTCTGTGAAGAGAAATGTGTGATGCTGTGAGGAATTGTTTTTAACATGTTCAAATACTTTCTCTGTTCAGTGTGCAAACACAACTGTAGAACATTTGTCAAATGATTTCCTCTCAGTGTCAATATTGTGGTGCTATCAAAATGACGGCCTGAGTGGCTGAAGTGTAATGTTGAAAAGTAATTGGAGAAATAGTTTTCGTAGTTAATTAAATGTACCACACAATCAATAACTGAATCAATATTCACCTGTACATTTTATTAATGTTAATTATCAGTCATATGTGTATTTTAACTAGGAAAATGAATAGAAACTACTTTCTTATGAAAATCCGTTTTGTTATTTATTATTATTATTATTTTTTAATACCTGTAATCTGTTCTCAGATTTGCATTGGTTCTGGGTGATTGGTGTCTACAAATGAATAAATAAATAAAATTGAAGATTTTAATAATGAAACACATGAAATTAATACAAAAATGTGAATATTCATTACCTAGAAAATCGGCTCCAAATGCTCCGTCTGTTGAGAGATGTGACGTTTAAATAGTTTGACTACAAATGTAATACAAATTATAATTATAATTATATTTTCAACCTACCTTTGTTCACGCCTCATTTGTCTTTGAGTATAATCTCCAGTGTCACTGTAGATGGCACTAGTTAGTTCATTAGAAATAAATACCAACACTAACTTTTTTGACCTTTCTATGTTGTACTTGCCTTCTATCACTCCTGTTTCCTCTATTAGTCCAAGCTGCTCTTCTGTCAGACATACTTAAACGGCTGGGAGAAAAATGTTACATTTAATCTGAGGAACAAATACAAAGATACAAAGATAAAAAGATAAGTTGAGTAAAGAAAACCCCACCTTGATAATCTGTTCCAAACTGACATCCTGCATTAGAGAACAGGGTTAAAATTGCTAGTGTATTATAAATCCAAAGGTTTTAACATTGATTCATAAGTGAAAATTGATAAATTAATGTCATTCCTCACATACCTCCGTTCAGATTGCGATTGTGACCCTTGCATATCTGGATGAAGCTGTCTACAATCAGAAATTACAATGTAAAAGTGAGATACAGTTTTACTTTGGCATCCTTGCTGTTACATTAGAATGGTTGAGAACAGTGAGAACGGCACTGTCTCAACATTCTTTGACCCAAAGTTGGAGATGATCTGATAAAGTATCTAGGATGAGTTCAAAAAAGTTTGTCTTTGACTAAATGTAAGTTACAAGCAGAAATCAGTGCAACTTTGACCTCCTGGTGGCTCTAGATGGTTTGACATAAGCACCATTTGGACGAGATTAGTTTTACAAGGGTAGATGCAGTAATTTTACCACAGGACGTCTGTAATATTAATGGCCAATTCACACAGGATAAGAAATCTCTTACTACCAGAAGTGGGAGGGGTAACTTGATTTATGCACCGCCGTCACCTCCCTGTCATCATGTGCATTCCACATTGCTTGTAATATGTTGCTTATTATATCAGTTAGGTCCACTGAGATGGCACATTCGGATGGAACTAAAATCACTGAGAAGCTCTAGTAATAATTGTTCAACCCCACCTCTCCATGTAAAACTAATCCCGTTCGGACAGGGCTATAGAGACCTAAAAATTTAAATACAGACATTCTGAAGTATAAGCCCAAAAAAAAAAAAAAAAACATACCTGTGTCGCATTTTATATATAAAGACTCCAGCAAGTACACAAATGAGAATGAACACAAGTGAGGGAGCAATGATATTAGACCCAAGAGTCTCCAATCTAAGCCCCTGAACTCCTATAATAAAATTATTGTTAAAAGGATTAACAGTCACATCATGAAATACAGTTTCTATTTGACCAATCATTTAAAAAAATGGACCAAAGAGTCTAACATGCACAAGCCAATCCCATTAACATCAGTCTGTACTTACTTCTAATACTGAGGAAGGCAGTATTTTCCTGTGTTTTACCACCCCAAAATTTGGCAGTGCAGACAATTTCATCTTTCTCTTCATATCCAGTAGGAATAAAGGTCACAGCGGACACTGTTTCCCAGATGCCTCCACCCATGTGACTGTGGCTGATAGTTTCTCGGGCTGTTGGGACGCTCCAGGTGATTTGGGGAGGGTGAGAGGAGCATGTGTGGTTGACTGAGCATTTGACGGCGACTCGTGTCCCGGGCTCGATGTCTTCAGGGAGGGATGACATCACAGGTTTGACGGGTGCTTTTTAACACAAAGACATTAAATTAGTTTTGGAATGTGATGCATGAAATACAGTTGTTGTAAATGTTGTTGTGAAGTTTTCAGAAGTTTGCAAACCCAAGTGATTGGTTATATTTCCTCACCCCTCATGATAATGAACACACAGCTGTTTTTGAAGCTGTATTTCTCGTTTCCTTTTTCTGCTCGGAAGCAGAACGGCCCGTTGTCATGAGTTTGCACAGTATCCATCTCCACAGTACAGTTCTGCTCATCCGGGTTTCCGAGGAGTCTTGTGCGGCCTTTGAAGTTGTCCAAGACATCGTCTGGGTTGGTGTGGGACATGTAGCCACCTCCTTCAGTGACCCAAAGAACCCGAAGATGAGTGACATATTCCTCTTCCATCTTGAAACTGCACGGTATTACCACACATGAACGAGGCAACGCGGTGATCTTGGGTATCACATCTGCCACGTATTGGAAATTAGCTAAAATGATATATCATATAATGGATTAATCAATATTATTACAGAACTGAAGGTATTGTTGCTTATTATCAAAAGGCCTATGAGTGCAGGACAGTAATATAAATATGAGAGTATGGTGTCAGGGGGGAAAAAAACCCACATACTTTCATTCAGGATCTGGACTGGTTTCTGGTACTCTGTGAGAAAATCAGTAGAAAACAATAAGTAACAATAAGCTTTCTGAGGCTGTTGTATTTATGGTTTCGGCGCAAATGAAGTGTCGTCAATGCCAATTGTATTTATATAGCACTATTAAGCACAACGTAGGTTGATCAATGTGCTGCACAATGGAAAAAAAAAAAGAAAGAAAAGAGAGAAAAAGACATGAGGATAGAAAATAACTAAAAACAGTGCAATTAAAAACTTCCTCATTAATAATACGCCAAATCAAAGAAATAGGTTTTCAACTTGGATTTAAAAACAGATAGCGACGATGCAGATCTAATACTGAAGGGTAGAGCTTTCCACAGTCTGGGGGCAGCTACTGAGAAAGTGCAGTTACCCCTGCACCTTAGCTTTGACTTTGGGATGCATAACAATCTCTGGGTGGACGACCGGAGAGACAAGACTGGACAATGCTCAGTCAATAAATCCGAAAGATAAGGAGGGGCCAAAACATTTAAATACTAAAAGAAGAATTTTAAAATGGACTCTATAACGCACAGGCAACCAGTAAACCTGGTGTAATGTGGTCTCATTTTTTTGTACTGGTTAAAAGTCTTGCAACAGCGTTTAGAACTATCTGCAAGTGGGATAGAGCTGACTGGCTAATCCCAAAGTAAAGCGAGTTACAGAAGTCCAATCTAGATGTAATAAAAGCATGAATTACTTTTTCAAATTTTTTACTAGACAGAATAGGTTTTACTTTCGCTAGTAGTCGAAGCGGAAAGAAGCAGGATTTGTCCACTGTAATTGTCAAATTTCAAGCCATCATGAAAAAAAAAAAAAAAAAAAAAGATTTTTTTAGATTTAAATACTAAAAGAAGAATTTTAAAATGGACTCCATAACGCACAGGCAACCAGTAAACCTGGTGTAATGTGGTCTCATTTTTTTGTACTGGTTAAAAGTCTTGCAACAGCGTTTAGAACTATCTGCAAGTGGGATAGAGCTGACTGGCTAATCCCAAAGTAAAGCGAGTTACAGAAGTCCAATCTAGATGTAATAAAAGCATGAATTACTTTTTCAAATTTTTTACTAGACAGAATAGGTTTTACTTTCGCTAGAAGTCGAAGCTGAAAAAAGCAGGACTTGACCACCGTATTTATCTGTTTATCACATTTTAAACCATCATCAAAAATAACACCCAGATTTTTTACCCAAGGCTTCACGGAAGAGGTTAAATCGCCAAGATTTACTTTCGGTGTACTACGAGAATCCGTCATGAAAAAAAAAAAAAAAAAACAGATTTTTTTACCCAAGGCTTTACAGAAGAGGTTAAATCACCAAGATTTAATATTGGTGAACTAAGAGAATCTGACGGACCAAACACAATTTCAGTTTTACTCTTTGAAATTAAAATGTAAAGACAGCCAGGCTTTCACATCAGACAAGCAAGTCATAAGTGCTTCCATTGCATTAGACCTCTGTTTTAAGGGCAGATAGATTCGAGTGTCATCTGCAAAGCAATGGAACGACAAACCATGCTTCCTAAAAATAGTCATATTTCAGCCTTAGTAAACATACTTTACACAAGTATGTGAACACAGTAACAAGCATCAATACTCAAGGGGGCGATATAGTTTCCTTCAAATGTATGTGCCATTAAACCAGATGTGTTATTGTTCAGGTAAGCTGCTACAAACATATTGACTTAAAAGTCCCTTTAGTTCACACAGTGGCCATATTTGCAATGCCTCCAGGCAGCATTTTTTTGGCAAGCAGGACCAACTCCTATTTATTTGAATGGGCAAATACTGAAATCTCAAAAAGCATACTTCACTTCAGTCAAGCTAATGAACTACAAAATCTTGCGGTTTTCACAATTTTCTGGACCAATTCAACTCACAATTCAGAATACAATTAAATACAAGAAAGAAGATCAAGCAGAATTTAGCATGCATATATTAAAATACTAAATGGTTTGAACAGAAGACAATGACAGATTTTTACATTTCTTTAGTGTCACGGGTTGGATGACGAGATGAAGCGAGGACTCAAATGCAAGAAGAATGGGCCTTTTTTTTTTTATAATAAAAACAAAAAAACCAACAATAACTACCCCTAGGTGGAAAAACAGGCAGGTAGGCCAGGAACAAGGCACAACACAGCAAGGCAGGATCAGGCAGAGCAGCACCAAACCAGTAGCAACATGGGTACAAACAACTCATACATCAAACGACAATTAACAAGCCAACAGAGGCCTGCAAACACAAGGAGAATAAATAGGGAGACAAATGAGGAGGGTAATGAGGGAGACACAGGTGGAACCACTGAAACAATAATGAGGTAACAAGATGGGTGGGGTCAGACAATAGACAGGAGAGCACATGGCACCAACAAACACACAACAAGCCATGTGCTCACACAAAAGACAGTGTCCTCTGGTGGCCATCTAGGGCACACCAGCTGAAGACTGTGACATTTAGTTATTTATATCTATATAAAAATGAAAATAGAAACCAATATAATTAGAAGACACAGAGAGATCACACACATAATATGTGATGCTAACAAATTACTCACGTTGTACATGTAAAACAACAGAAGCTGAAATGTCTCCTCCAGAAAATTTTGCAGTGCAAATCAATTTCTTCCCATGATCTTCTTTTGCAGCCAGAAAGGTTATGCTGGAATAGCTGATCTGATTTAAACCTGAAAGTGTTTTGCTCCTCTCTGTGACCTGCATGTTCTCATAGTTCCATGTGATGGTTGGATTCTCTTTCTGGCAGGAATGGTAGACGCTACAAATGAAGTTCTTTGCGACGCCCTCAGTGGCATCTGCCAGTTCAGGCTCAATCGTTATGTTATGATGAACACCTGAAATTGAACTGAAATCTTGTAATAGGTCCACCTGTTGCATTTAAAGTGAACTTATAACTTACATAACACAAAGCAGTTCATATTTGTGTTTACTCACATTTTGACCTTTTGACCTCTGTAGCTGTCACTTTTATGCCACCATGATGTGTTACTGAACACTTAATAGTCATGCTTTCTGCCCTTACGACACCTGTGCGTCTCAGAGTGATTTTCAACAGGCCATCTTTAATAGATTCATCCCTGATTTGGTCATTTCCTTCTATACCGTTCAGAGTGATTGTTGGTTTGCTGTATGGACACGTGTGGAAAGTTGAACATTCTACTGTGATGGTGTCACCCATTTTCTCACCTCCATAAATACTGATGCTGGGCTGCTGTGGACTTGCTGTAATTTACAGAAACATTAGTACATTATATAATTTAAAAAAAGTGACCCCTAACAAGTATTTGGACACTCACAAATATCTGAATTTCACTGCATTAGATACAAGACTGAGTGGCAAAAAAAATAAAAATAGGCTAGAGGTTTTCTCAGAACTAACTTCCCTTTTCTTAGAAACTTTTTCATTTTTTTTTTACTAACTAGTCTTGAGGTCATTTTTTGTGATGTGTGAAAATAGTTCCTCTATGAACACATTTTACAAAGCTGTACAGCCAG
This sequence comes from Sinocyclocheilus anshuiensis, assembly GCF_001515605.1. Lineage (NCBI taxonomy): Eukaryota > Metazoa > Chordata > Actinopteri > Cypriniformes > Cyprinidae > Sinocyclocheilus > Sinocyclocheilus anshuiensis. The sequence goes on from NW_015539920.1 coordinate 570,184, forward strand.
AAAGTATCCAAGCCTTTGTCTTAATTTTGAACAATATTTTACTTTACATTGTAAATTAATTTCATAAAATGTTTTGATGTTTGATGTTTTGAAAAATGTAAACTTGGAAGAAGCATTTTCTTATGTCCATAAGAAAGGGGAAAGTGGAAGTTGTGGCCTAATGGTTAGAGAGTCGGACTTGTAACCCAAAGGTTGCGGGTTCGAATCTCGTACCGGTGCGGGGAGTGAATGTACAGTGCTCACTTCCACCTTCAATACCACGACTGAGGTGCCCTTGAGCAAGGCACTGAACCCCTGACGGCTCCCCGGGTGCTGCAGCAAAAATGGCTGCCCACTGCTCCAGGTGTGTGTGCACTTTGGATGGGTTAAATGCAGAGCACTAATTCCTAGTATGGGTCACATACTTGGCCACGTCACTTTCACTTTTTACTTTCACTTCCCATTGTTACTGACCACACAATATTTCACCACAGTCACAGATATTACAGTGTAAGTATTCCAAGAATATTTACATACCATCAACAAGGACTGTAGAGGTGACATCATAAAATTTGTAGGTGCGCCATCCAACATTTTCAGGGTCAATCCATGCATATATTTTCTCTTCATGGTGGGACAGTTCCAGTCCAGTAATCAGTAGACTGCAATCCCCTGATTTTCTATATAAATTCGTTTTGCCTTTGAATTTCTCAATGACATTGTTTGCATGCAAAGGATCATAAACTAAAGGATAACCTTTAGAGACCCACTGATACCACACAACTCTAAGTGGGTTTTTGGGTGGGTGTGATGTGTAGCTGAAAGAACATGGTATAACCAGACAGGAACCTTTGAGGCCGTGAATTTCCTTTGGCATTCTCACTTCCCATCCCAAAGCATCATACAACAGAACACCTGTGAGACAAAAGTTAATGGCTGTGTGGTAGATTAATTAAAGTTTTAAAAAAATCTTTTTCTTTATTGTTTTCAATCAATATATTTTCTGCTTTCAATCACAAAAATACTTCATAGTATGCATTATCTGCTGTAAAGTGATTTGACTGGCAGATGTTTTCCGTGCAAACCTATTACGTGTTGTTTTTGTGTGTGTTTTGCTAGGTTTTTGGATGTGGACTTGTTGTATCATATCGCTTCATACATACAGAGGGTGAGGCCCACTTTAAACACTTTACAATGGCATAAACGCACCATGTCTCTATCTGTAATTATTATAGGTTATGAATGAATGGATTAGAAACATCCATGGACGCAAACTCATCATGGGTGAAAAAGGTGACATCCCTTAATGCACAGCTCTATTTTTTATATCGGCTTGTCAGATGTTTCATTCCGTCCATTGCTACAGTTATCACTGTCAATCATAGCAATGATTCGTGGCACAATTTAGCAGATTCACTCGTAACATTTTTTACACTCGCATTTGTCATTCCTGAAACAGTATACATGGACGTTTGGCCCCTAGACTAACAAAACTTTTCTTCAAACTGTGAATTAAGTATGTAGAGAAACCAAGTGGGCGCTTCCCTTATAGCGCAAATGGCCAGGCTCACTCATGCGAAAACTCCTGATATAATCAATAACTAACTGCACAATTAATATCTTATTTACACAGTGTATGCTTTCTTTTTGTCTCGTTATAATAGGAAGATCTGTGAGCGTGTAGAACTCTGTAAACTTGCAAAAAACAAAAATGAATTGGCCAGTGCTTTCAACAGAGATGCCTGTGATTGGCTACAATACTCAACGCTGCAAAAACACGTAGCAAATAAAAACTTTTGGTTTTATAATTTGGAACTAGAGCGTGCGCACAAAAGCACACAAGAGAGTTTGAAAGCCATTGATTTCGAGCGGGTACAGAATAGGTTGTTTGCACATGACGTCATTGCTTTGGCGCGAAATGCAGCTGGAGGGCAGGAAGTGATAGTAGAAACTCAAAATGCCTAGGTTTTGCGTTGTTTATGGATGCTCAAATCGGTCAAACCGAGAAACCACAATGAGCTTTTATAGTTTACGAAAATTTGTTCATAAGAGGAGAAATAGTGGGGATAATGCTCGTGTGTGCAAATGGTCTATACAGTGGTGTAGTATACGTTATACGCAGGTATACGCCATATACCCACTAGGAAAGGTCAAGGATTTCCGTATACCCACTTAAAAAAGCGTGAGGATACGTAACAACAACGTTTTCTGACAGAACTTTCACACGGTCCATTCGCGATCAATCCGTGAGTGGTAGCGTTCCTTTGGTCCCACTCGCAGTGGCGTAGCGCAAAATCGTGAGGCGATTTGTCACTGTTACATAGCAATATTGGAAATATTTATCTTTTAAACCATGAATGCTGATATTAAGCAGCATGCAAACTTTGTGCAAGAGTTATGCTGGTGAACGTCTTAACCTCGGTCAATTATACAAAGTGAAAGTAAAAAAGTAAAAACTGACAGCGCATATTCTCTCAGAGACGACAAGAGAAGAATCTACTTCAACATATGCTGATAACGGCATAACATTTTAAAACATTAATATTTATCTTTAGATACTGTGTGTGTCTGTGTATAGCAGTAAACCGAATACAATGTTTATCTCTCCTTGTTTCAGATGATGAGAGAGATGAGAACTCCTGGCCAGCCTTGTGGCCTGAAAGGCAGGCTAGGGAATTTAAAAACAGGTACTCTTAAATGTGCATTGAAAAATGCCAGCTGATAAAACCTGGACCATATTCATATAACATCTAAGGATAAATGTAGCTCTTAACTGGAGTTCAACAGTAGAAAATCAGTCCAGTCTCCCCAGCTGGAAATGTCATTGGCTGTTAAAGTCTTGTGTTGCTTATAATAAATTAATAAATATAATAATAATATGTTTCATTTTTATAGCGCCTTTCAAACACCCAAGGACACTTTGCATAAGGTAAATAACAGATAGTATATAACATATAAACAGCCAAACAGCAGACAGAGGTGAAATAATATGCAATATACAAGATAAGTTACAAAAGCATAGAACAGAAAATTAAGGCAAGCAATTAATTAAGAAACATTATAAATAGGTGAGTTTTGAGAGCAGTTTTAAAGGTCTGGAGTGAAAAGATAACACAGAGATATTGTGGTAGTTTATTCAATAGCTTGGCAGCAGAAATGCAGATAGCCAGAATTTGGGTACATATTTTCAGAGCTCGATCTCAATGTATGGGCAGGGACATACATTAGGAGAGAATTAATTCAGAAAGGTAAGAAGGTGCTAAGCCATGATGGGCCTTGAAAACTAAAACAAGAATCTTAAACTGAATACGATAGCTGACATACGATGTGGGCAGATTTTTTGTTAAATGTAAGAACACGCAGATTTTTTGGTAAATTATTCATTTGCTGAATAAGCTGCAAGCGATTAAGGACTTTGTTGGGTAGGCCATAAAACAAGGAGTTACAGTAATCCAGACACAACGTAATAAACGCATGAACAACAGTTTCAGCATCTTTGAAATCTAAAGATGTTTTTAAAAATTTAAAAATTGACATGTTGATATCACACAAGCAGTCTTTCAGAATGCTCTCAGATGCAAACTGTATGCATTAGTGAGTGTGGTGGTGCTTATGGGGTGTCGCTCTGGGACGGGTGAGTATGAGGCTAGGTGGAAAAAATCACAGTATACTCACTACAAAAAACTAGACTACACCACTGGGTCTATATAGGATACACTAATATATTAAGATATACGAAATATATAAATAGATAATCCAGGACTGCCAACTCTCACGCATTCAGCATGAGACAGTCAGAATTCAATCAATGCTAAACGCCTCACGTAGACACGATGGATACAAGATATTACATGTGCAGTTTAGAGAGCTTCATTGATTATAACGTACATTGTGAGATAAACTGAAGTGAGTGACAGCTTTTTAGTGATTATATGGAAGCGCTATTTGCTTTCTAGGCTATAATCAATACAGAATTTGAATAAAAGTTTTGTTTTACGTGCTGCTAACAGGACCAATGGCCACATACCCTGTACATGCAGCAAAGTTTCAGGAATGATATATCTCGCATCCCATATAAATGCAGGATTCATTTAGCTTGTTTGCAATCAGGGTTAGTTGCTTAGCCTATATCAACCGCCTCGTTGGCAGGCAAGTATTTCAGTTTAGTTGAAAAATCGCTCCTCTTCGTAAGATAAGGATCATGTCTAACATATGTTGTGATTTTCTGTTAATAGACCCTTTTTGTGCCGATGTCACAATTACGTCACAGCATTAGCTGGAGGCAAAAAACAAAAGAATAACTGGAGGTGGCCAATACAAACCAGCATAGAGTCGGCTACATTAGGAGCTTAAAATGTCATCTTTGAGTGTCACAATCGATGGAGTACAGGCTCCAATTTGAAATTTTATCACATACCTGCTGCCATTGCCAGACAAAAGAAAACGACGACAGCTGTAATAAAATGAGCGGACTGGACAGAAACGATCATCAAAAATGCTTGCGTTTGCAGCGCACACTTAATATCAGTTAAGGTTAAATAATCAGTAGTAAATCTCCAGCACGTGCTTTCAGATGGAGCAGCATTTACTACACAGAGACATAGTTCACTGACAAGCTACGCAAAATCACGCTCATAATCGCAGACGATTTAATTGCGCGATTATGAAATCGAAGATATCATTCTGCGATTATGAAAGCTGTTTGCGTAGCTTGTCAGTGAACTACGGCTCTGTGTATTAAATGCTGTTCCATCTGAAAGCACATGAAAATACCAAATTTAATAACATGTTTTTACTCCAAACTCACTTCATAACGTCAGTCAAGTGTTTGAAGTAAATTCTTCTGTGAGATGATGTGGCTTCTTACACAGAATAAGGCACACAACATATTTCATAGTATACTAAGCAGTGATATAGGCTATGTCGATTAGCATTGCAGTATTATATAATTTATTATAATAAACATTATAATAAGACGAACTCAGATAAACCATATATTGTCATATTCGTGTGTTTATTAGTCACGTTGAAACAATGACAGCAGTTAAATCGTCTGTTTATTCAGCAACAGCTATAGGAATTTCCTGATTTACAGTGTATATATATATATATATATATAGGACCAATGGCCACATACCCTGTACATGCAGCAAAGTTTCAGGAATGATATATCTCGCATCCCATATAAATGCAGGATTCATTTAGCTTGTTTGCAATCAGGGTTAGTTGCTTAGCCTATATCAACCGCCTCGTTGGCAGGCAAGTATTTCAGTTTAGTTGAAAAATCGCTCCTCTTCGTAAGATAAGGATCATGTCTAACATATGTTGTGATTTTCTGTTAATAGACCCTTTTTGTGCCGATGTCACAATTACGTCACAGCATTAGCTGGAGGCAAAAAACAAAAGAATAACTGGAGGTGGCCAATACAAACCAGCATAGAGTCGGCTACATTAGGAGCTTAAAATGTCATCTTTGAGTGTCACAATCGATGGAGTACAGGCTCCAATTTGAAATTTTATCGCATACCTGCTGCCATTGCCAGACAAAAAAACCATAACAGCTGTAATAAAAGGAGCGGATTGGACAGAAACGATCATCAAAAATGCTTGCGTTTGCAGCGCACACTTAATATCAGTTAAGGTTAAATAATCAGTAGTAAATCTCCAGCACGTGCTTTCAGATGGAGCAGCATTTACTACACAGAGACATAGTTCACTGACAAGCTACGCAAAATCACGCTCATAATCGCAGACGATTTAATTGCGCGATTATGAAATCGAAGATATCATTCTGCGATTATGAAAGCTGTTTGCGTAGCTTGTCAGTGAACTACGGCTCTGTGTATTAAATGCTGTTCCATCTGAAAGCACATGAAAATACCAAATTTAATAACATGTTTTTACTCCAAACTCACTTCATAACGTCAGTCGAGTGTTTGAAATAAATCCTTCTGTGAGATGATGTGGCTTCTTACAAAGAATAAGGCACACAACATATTTCATAGTATTCGAAGTAGTAGTGATAAAGGCTATGTCGATAAGCATTGCATTATTATATACTTTATTAGAATGAAAATGATAATAATTATAATAAGAACTCGGATAAATCATATATTGTCATAGTCCTGTGTTTATTAGTCACATTGAATCAATGAAAGCAGTTAAATTTTCTGTTTATTCAGCAACCGCTATAGGGATTTCCTGGGTTTCTTCTGCGAGGCGTATTTGGAGTTTCAGCGCGAGCGCC
>NW_015539920.1:576763-581916 GCF_001515605.1 Sinocyclocheilus anshuiensis
TACCACATTTAATAACATGTTTTTACTCCAAACTCACTTCATAACGTCAGTCGAGTGTTTGAAATAAATTCTTCTGTGAGATGATGTGGCTTCTTACACAGAATAAGGCACACAACATATTTCATAGTATACTAAGCAGTGATATAGGCTATGTCGATTAGCATTGCAGTATTATATAATTTATTATAATAAACATTATAATAAGACGAACTCAGATAAACCATATATTGTCATATTCGTGTGTTTATTAGTCACGTTGAAACAATGACAGCAGTTAAATCGTCTGTTTATTCAGCAACAGCTATAGGAATTTCCTGATTTACAGTGTATATATATATATATATATATATACACACACACAACCTGCGACACACAATTTTTCATTCTTACCTTCTCAGTTGTCTTCTGTAGAGAAATGGAAAAATAATCTTTTTCTTTTTCCATTTCCATCACTTCCAGAGAAGTGAGAGAAAGGAGAAGCATATTCACAAAACTCAGTATTTTGATGTGAGTTCCACCCCCAGGATGAAAAATATTTCCTTGGTCTTATCTCTGACAAAAAGGTCTGTTTTAAGACCTTTATAATACACGAGTGCTAATTATGTGTACTATAAAATTACTATATGTGTAACACAGCTAGTCATCTGAACTTATTATGCCTGATTAGGATTATACATGTTTCCTTTCACAATCATTGTTACAAAGAATATTATTTCCCAAAACATTTGGTTTAATCACAATCACTAATTTGATTAATTCAGTAGCAATATACAGTCAATACTGTCAATGATTATGTAAGAATTGTGAAACAAATTTGCATTAATGTATACAGCAACACAGTTTACTGTTTGCAACATTGCCACATTCTACATCTACAGACTTACAGTATTAATTACTGTAATGAACTTTGGCCTCTTTTACATAAAGGCATTAACTGGTTCCCCTCCCTAGCACTCAGTCTTTCTCTATATTGACAAACTGCAAATGTTTATAAACACACTTGTATAGAATCATAGTGTCACACTTCTCGGGAGGCAAGGAGCGAGGAACGAGGAAACACGGAGATGGCATTTTTGAGGAGCGGGCACTAGAGAAAGCTCTTGGGCTGGAGCCCTTCCTGGGCTTAACGAGAAATCAGGAGCCCTTCCTGGGCTGAATTGGGGATCAGGAGCCCTTCCCGGGCTAAACGAGTAATCAGGAGCCCTTCCCGTGCTGAATTGGGGATCAGGAGCCCTTCCCGGGCTAAACTGGGGATCAGGAGCCCTTCCTGGGCTAAACTGGGGATCAGGAGCGGGGCAGATGGTGAGTGGCGACCCGTTTCTCGCCAGAGTCCACTCCACGAAGGCGGCGAATTACTCCCAAGGACCATCTTCGGATGACAGCGCTCTGCACTTGGCATTCAGGCTTGAATCATAGAAAGAGCAGAGCGCGTCGTCCGGATAGCTGGTGATGTTCGCGACCAACAGGAACAGTTTGGTATGGTCCCCGAGAGCTTTGTCTCCCTGCTCCAGCAGGAGGAGGAGGAATTCGGGGCGAGTGAAGGGATCCATGGGGAAACAACGTAGGGAGGGAAAACACAACACAAAGAGTCCAGGGGCGTGACACATAGTCAATTAAAAAATATATATTCATTTTTGGGAAGAAAACTGTATTTTGATGATCTGTTAGGAAATGTGGGGAATGCAACTGATACATCTGGTGTTTCTTCTCTTTATGGCAAATTCATTCTCCTAAACTTTTTGTGCAAACACGCAGTGTTGGATTCTGGACTCTCTCTGACTGCAACAGAAAGTTAGCTGCTATGAAATGATACTGACATCAGAATCAGAATCAGAAAGAGCTTTATTGCCAAGTGTGTTTACAAACACAAGGAACACGTCTTGGTGTCAGAAGCTTCCACATCTTGACACGTACCACGCACTTTGGTCTTATATGGATGATATACAAGTATAACAATATAATATATTATAATATAGACTTATCCTGCACTACAGATTTTTGTCTAATCAAATGCATTAGTTTAGAATGAGAATGTCCCACCCACTGATAAGTTATGCAAATAAATTATCAAGGTGTTAGAATGGATGGAACGTTCTGATCTGTTTTTATTGTTATATTTATGGTTATGTTCTCACAAAAATATGCTGGAAAACATTGATAAATAGCAGAGAAGAGCAGAGACAACATCTATGTAAAATCAATGCAAGTCAACAACAAACTCAATACAAGCATCTTGACTGACTACGAAAAACAGACTGGCTATTTCTGAAAGTATACAATCTGATGTATGTATTTATTTTGAGCATTTAAAAAATACTGTGTCAAACCTGGTGTTGTTCATCATCATCAGACATTTCCATACAAGCTGAGTTCATCCATGTTGGTGTATTCAGCATCAGAATCATAACCCTTAATAATTATTATAATGAATTCTTAATTCTGGTCAACAGTCATTTGAATAGTTTATATTGTTCTGTGAACTGTTATTGCCATTCTTGCATTTGTTTTTGGAAATATTCAAATTTTGTTCCACTTGTATGCATGTAGCATTTATCATTCTAAAGTTATAATTTAATTGTATAAATAATTGTACAGTAGCTAAAATGTAAGGTTACACTTTATTTTAAGGTGTCCTTGTTACAGTGTAATTATACATTTAAGTACTGAGTAATATTAATTAACTACATGTACTTACTATATGGTTAGGGTTAGCATTAGGGTTTGGCTTAGGGTTACTTGCATGTAATTATGCATAATTGTTATCATAATAGTAAGTACATGTAACATGTGTAATAAAGACACCTTAAAATAAAGTGTTACCAAATGTAAATGTTAAAGAAAATAGACTGTACCTTGAAAAATTAAATAAAGTAACAAATGTCCTGTCATTCTCCTGATTGCCGTCTTAAGAATGGAAATGTTCGTTTAGGGAGCTACACTGGTGTACCAATTAAATTGCAGGGTTTTTTTGTACTTTCTGCCTATCTTTGGTTTTCTTCGGCTGTTCTCTGTAACCATCATAAATACCATACAGAGAAGTGAATGTGGCTTCAAAATAAATTATTACTCATGTCTTTTGCTTAAATTTAACATAGAATTTCCCTTTTTTTTACTACCATTCTTAGTTCCCTGCTCAAACAATGGATTGGGTAAGAATCTAGTATCAAGCATGGCAAAATATAAAATTCATTAAGTGAATGAAGGTTTAAGGTTGGCGTCAGAAAGAGGAGAGGAACTACACTGTACTTGAATGTCTACACCTTCCAGCATGCAAAAATAATTTGGTTTCAATGCCTTAGATCATTTCTTAAGATACATCCTCACTTTCTATTTGGCATCCAGTTTGACACAGAGACATCAAATGTAAAAACAGAAATTCTGAAGGATGAGAATAAGCCATACAATCAGTGTCCTGTGCCGTCTCTTATATGAAGACTCATCAATGAGGATGAGCTCAAGTGAGGAAGCTAGCACAAAGCCTGACAGTCTCCACTTTAACCTCCTGAACAAGAAGGACCGGACTTCAGACTGCGGAATGGCCTGTATGTGTCGCTCCGCCCCATAATGGGGTGCGTTTCCCAAAAAGACCTATGGTCGCAAGTTCCGTCGTAGAGTTCAGTAGAACTAACAACCACAGTTAGCTAACAAAGCTTTTGGGAAACAGACCCCTGATAGTTTCACAAAGTCTTCGCTATAATGCACCGAGAATACAAAATCAGCTGACATTAGCAATGGGAAGAGAAATTAATTATGAAAGGTTTATTCCTGGTGGAAGGAGTATAGGCTACACAAACCCCGTACTTGGGTTAAAGTAGAGAAAGACTAATAAAATATTACTCCAGTAAGAAAGGTTTCTAATGCGACAAAAATAAGATAGACCTTAAATGGGTTAGAGCTCAGTCTGATGTTATTATGAATTAAGTACAATTGTACTTCATTTTACTTAAATACATAGTACAGTTGAGCCAATCAGAGTATGTATGGGGTGGAGCAACACATTGAGCCACGCCCCAGGTGCAGTCTGGTATATTTGCCTTGAACTCCTATGATAATATTATTTTAAAAGGATAGTCACATCTCTCATAGATCATGAAGTACAGTTTCTGAACAACAGTTTGACCTATCATATTAAAATCATCTTTGAGACACAACAATTACTGTGAATACTTAAGCCACAAGCTGCATGCTTGTTTCTTCATTTTAAAATGATGGTAGAACAAGCAGAATTTATGCAATGCATTTCACAAAAACAAAACAAAACAAAAAAGTGATTTTACAGAATAATGTGTGAAGCATAAAAGCATGTCATAGTCAATTCAAACTACAGACTCAAAAAAGACTGTTTATGCATTTACATTTCTAAAAGGAAACACTTCATAATATCATAACATAACGCCATAAAATTATTTGTTTTCATTATCTTCCTTTTATAAAACAGTAATGTTGAACAGGTGGACAGAATGGAGAAATTATGTGATTTGGACTCAAACCACGTTATCCATCTGTCAGAGCACTTGATGTAACATTTTCATCAGGAATTTCCATATATGTTGGTAAAATCAGCATCATAATCATAACCCTAAAAGAAAGATTGAAGGAGATACCAAGGTCAGTCATATTTTAGCTTTTTTTCAGACATTTGAAGCATATTTTCAAGCTGTAAGAAAGCAAATGTAGTGATAAATGTACTCACACAGTAGAATTTTGGCTCACTGAGGGTGCATGAGGAAAAATAAGAATGTAAGAAATCACAAATGTTAGCATTTTATGATTTTATTTAAAAAACACACAAGCAAAATAAAAGAACAGTGCTTCTGAATTACAAAAATTCTACAATTTCTTTTTCCATTTCTTTTACCAAGGTCAGGAATCTTGAAATTTCATGGGGACCTTTACTATGACACACTGCATTCAATAGTATTATGTTTGCTGTGTAGCATGATTGTAATGAATTTAGACTTTGAGGGACTCATGTGTTGTTCCAATGCACTACTGTACCTCTTTGGTGACGGCATATGAGGTTTGGAGAAAGGCTTGTTTCCTGACACTGTACATGTGTTGTTCGCCCTGTGAAGAGAGAAGGTTCATCAGTGATGCTACTTTAGTGGGACAGACTGGGAATTTTGAAAATAAACCTTTATATACAGTATATA
>NW_015539920.1:581986-584844 GCF_001515605.1 Sinocyclocheilus anshuiensis
ATATATATATGCAAAAATGTTAAACTACTTTCTCATATCTGTTTAATATGCAAAGACATCTATAAGTAAGCCATTCATTGACAGAGAGAGTTATCATCTTTTAAATGTAAGGAATCATACTATCGTACACATGGATTTTTGTTTTTTTGTTTTTTTTAAGTAAAGAATAAAATACTGACTTGTATTCTGCTCTCAGATTTGCATTGGTTCTGGGTGATTGGTGTCTACAACAAAAACAGAACAAAATTAGAGGATAATATTTTTTTCTGAAACACTACTCAAAATGAACACAAGTAGTAGACTAATTACCTAGAAAATCGGCTCCAGATGCTCCGTCTATTAACAGATGCAACATTTAAATAGTCATGTAATGTTTAAAAAGTATGATTAATTTTTGAACAATATTCATAATGTTATAAGTATACTTTCAACCTGCCTTTGTTCAGGCTTTGGTGGTCTTTCAGGAGCATTTCCAGTGTACCTGTAGATAGCACTAGTTAGTGGATTAGAAACAAAGACTAACTTATTTATTTGTTTGTTTGTTTGTTTGTTTAACTTGCCTGTTATTACTCCTGTTTTCTCTATTAGTCCAAGCCGCTCCTCCTTCGGGCGTACTAAAACGACTGGCGGAGAAATTTTTAATTTAGTCTCAGGACCAAATACAAAGATACAAAGATAAGTTTAGAAAAGAAAACTCCAACCTTGAGAATCTGTTCCAAAATGATCTCCTACATCAGAGAACAGGGTTAAAATTGCTATTAGATATCGAAAGCTTTTAACATGAATTAATGAGTGAAATCTGATTAAATAATATGTGTCATACATACCTCTGTTCAGATTGTGTATGTGACCCTTGCATATCATGATGAGGCTGTCTACAATCAATAATGACAATGTAAAACTGAGACTTTGTCAATGTTGACTGACAAGAACAGATAAGCATTAGCAAAATCATTGCAAGTAAATTTAACTGAACATTGTTTCATCAAAGTTTCATGATTTTAGGCCAAATGTTTTGAAACTTTGAAGCTATTTTTAAGATTTCTTGACCAGGAAGTGGCGCTGTGTCCATTCTGCTCCAATAATCTCAGGATGGTGACGGGACATGCACAAAATTTAGTTTCAATACCTTAAAGCATTTCTACCTTGTAAAACCAATCAGTGGAATGCATTAAATGAAATGAGTTCATTTTACTCAAATAATAATGAAAGTTCATTGTTCTTAATTGAAAAAAGTTCTGTGAACTCAACATTCCTTTGTAGTAAGCTGAACTTAAAATGATTGATTTTTCTAGTTCCCTTTGCATGCTTTGCGTCAGATTATATAAGGAAAATAAATGTTGAAATTAAGTGTTATTTTGTGTGTTTTTGCACAAGATTAACATTGGGAGAAATTAGCATATAATGTTGTGTTATGTCAGGATTTTTAGAGGTTTCTTATGTTGGTTTTGTAATGTTACCGTTGTGGTGAAGAGTAGAGCCTGTGGTTAGGTTGAGGATGGACAGCAAATCTTTAAAGGGGTCATATGATGCTGCTACCACATCGTGACGTAGATATGTGGGGGCGTGTTAGAACGAACTTTATAAAAGTTAAGGCTGACTCTTAACTTTTATAAAGAATATCTCTTTGGATTTGAGACTTTAGTCTTTGCAACTTTACAGATCTTCTTTATGCACCAAGAGCTTGTAACACTCCAAAGAGAACGGAAAAATTGAAATCGCATCATATGACCCCTTTAAGACTACATACAGTATATTGCATTTTGTTTGACTATTTACATGTAAGTGAGTAGTGACAGTCCTTTTTGATAGCTAGTTGTATATTATCATTGTGATGAGTGGGGTGTGGGTCTGAGAGCCATGGAAGCGAGGCTTGGCTTGGCTCCCATGGCTCTCAGCACCCACCCGTCACATAAATTTGAAGCTCCACTAACTTTAAGAAAATGAGTTTACTCAAATGTTTTGAGGTAATAAGCTTCCTCAAATGTTTGGAGCAATCTCAGTTAGGTTTTACAGTGTAAGATACAGTTTCTGTAACAGACCTCAAAAGTTAATACAAAAATTCTGAAAGATGAGAATAAGCTATGCAAAGTTACCTGTGCCGTCTCTTGCATATGAAGACTCCAGCAAGCACACAAATCAGGATGAACACAAGTGAGGGAGCTATGGCATAAAGCCCGACAGTTTCCAAATTAAGCCCTTGAATTCCTATTACAATATTATTTCAACAGGATTACCAGTCACACCTCAATAATATTCAACTCTTATACAACATGAAGTAGTTTCTATTTGAGAAGTCATATTAAAACACGGACCAATGCACAAACTTATCTCATTAACATCAGTCTGTACTTACTTCTAATACTGAGGAAGGCAGTATTTTCCTGTGTTTTACCACCCCAAAATTTGGCGGTGCAGACAATTTCATCTTTCTCTTCATATCCAGTAGGAATAAAGGTCACAGCGGACACTGTTTCCCAGACGCCTCCACCCATGTGACTGTGGCTGATAGTTTCTCGGGCTGTTGGGACGCTCCAGGTGATTTGGGGAGGGTGAGAGGAGCATGTGTGGTTGACTGAGCATTTGACGGCGACTCGTGTCCCGGGCTCGATGTCTTCAGGGAGGGATGACATCATAGGTCCGTTGGGTGCTTTTTTAACACAAAGACATTACATTAGTTTTGGGATATAATGGATGAAGTACATTTTCAAAAGTATGTGAAGTGACTGGTTACATTTCCTCACCCCTCATGATAATGAACACACAGCTGTTGTTGAAGCTGTATCTCTCATTTTCTCTTTCTGCTCGGAAGCAAAACGGCCCGTTGTCATGAGTTTGCACATTATCCATCTCCACAG
>NW_015539920.1:584920-588137 GCF_001515605.1 Sinocyclocheilus anshuiensis
TAGGCTAAAATGATATATAATGAATCATTATTACAGAACTTAACATTTCATTGCCAAAAAGCCTATGAGTGCAGCGCAATACAGTAATACAAATATGAGAGCAGCTACAAAAGGGAAAACACATACTTTCATTCAGGATTTGATCCACTGGTTTTTGATATTCTGTAAGAGAATTGATATAAAACAATTATGGTTGGTTATAGCTTAAGTGAAGTGTGGCATTTGAATGCAGTAACACACAAATTCTATTTTGCATAACTTGTCGTTCACATGATTGCGTAAATCATAAGTTCTCAATTCAGTAAACAAATACATGCATGAAACATCAACCACAATTTAGTATGAAGACATTACAAGGCATATTTTGAATGGTGAATATTCTCCATTGAGAGATTTTCTAATTTCTTTAGTTATAAGGTTTACAAAAAACAAAAATAGATAAAACACTACTATAATAACGAGACATAGAGAGATTAAATTACATACATGATGCAAACAAATTACTCACGTTTTACATGCAAAACAACATAAGTTTCAATGTTTCCTCCGGAAAATTTTGCAGTGCATATCAGTTTCTTCCCATGGTCTTCTTTTGCACCCAGAAAGGTTATGTTGGAAAATGCAACCCAAAAGTGATCTAAATCAGAATGCTTTTTGTTCCACTCTAAGACCTGCATGTTCTCATAGTTCCATGTGATGGCTGGATTATCTTTCTGGCAGGAATGGTAAATGGTACAAGTGAAGTTCTGTGCGACACCCTCTGTGACATCTGCCAGTTCAGGCTCAATCGATATGTTATGATGAACACCTGAAATTGAAATGAAATAGTGTAATATTTTCTGCTGTAATATTTAAAGTGAACTTACCGCATAACATATTCATTTACTCACATCTTGAAATTTTGACCTCTGTAGCTGTCACTGTTATGTCACCATAATGTGTTACTGAGCACTTAATAGTCGTGCTTTCTGCCTTTACAACACCTGTGCATGTCAGAGTGATTTTCCACAGGCCGTCTTTAACAGACTCATCCTTTATTTCGTCAGATCCTTTTATACCATTCAGAATGATGTTTGGTTTGCTGTATGGACATGTGTGGAAAGCTGAACATGCTACTATGACGGTTTCACCTGTTCTTTCACCTCCATAAATACTGATGCTGGGCTGCTGTGGAGTTGCTTTAATTGACAGAAACAGTAGAATTAGTGCATTATGTAATATTTAAAAAATGTACACTGGCCCCAAAAACTATTTGGACATTTTAAAATATCAGCATTTCTTTGCATTAAATAGAAAACCAACATGCATCTGCAAACAAGTGGTTCTAGAGCTTATCTGAGCCATTTTTAAAATATTTTTTTTTGTTTTAATATTTTGACATATAATGCAAAGACATGTATAAAAATATACTTTTGGGGCAAATGGCCTTGCCTTTATTTTCAAATGTTATTTAAACATATAAATTGGTTAGAAATAAGTTAATTTGGGAGATTTTATTTGGAAGTATTTATTGTTACTGGCCACACAATATTTCACTTGGACAATCATAGCTGTTCCAGAGGAACTATATTATTCCACAAACATTTACATACCATCGACAAGAACTGTAGAGGTAGCATCATCCGTTTCATAGTTTTGCCATGCAATATTTTCAGGGTCAATCCTTGTGTATAATTTCTCTCCATTGTGGGACGGTTCCAGATTTTTAATCAGCAGACTGCAATCCCAATCTGATTTTCCATATAAATCAGTTTTTCCTCTGAACTTCCCAATGACATCATGTGGATACCATGCATCGTAAACCAAAGGATAACCTGTAGAGACCCACTGATACCACACAACTCTACGTGGGTTTTTGGGTGGGTTTGATTTATAGCTGAAAGAACATGGTATAACCAGACAGGAACCTTTGAGGCCATGAATGTCTTTCGGCATACTCACTTCCCATCCCAAAGCATCATACAGCAGAATACCTGTGGTACAAAAGTTGGAGAACATTAAATGGCTGAGTGGTAGATTAAACAAACAAACAAACAAACAAAAAAGTAAAAAAAAGTAATAATAATAAATTAAAATTAAAAATTATCTTTACCATTTTCGATATTTTCTCCTTTCAGTCACATAACTAATTAAGAACTATATTAAAGATCAAGTTTTGAGCTTGGATAGACATACTGTTATGAAATAACATAGCATACCGTGATGCTTACAAATTACTCACGTTGTACATGTAAAACAACAGAAGCTGAAATGTCTCCTCCAGAAAATTTTGCAGTGCAAATCAATTTCTTCCCATGATCTTCTTTTGCAGCCAGAAAGGTTATGCTGGAATAGCTGATCTGATTTAAACCTGAAAGTGTTTTGCTCCTCTCTGTGACCTGCATGTTCTCATAGTTCCATGTGATGGTTGGATTCTTGTTCTTACAGGAATGGTAGACGCTACAAATGAAGTTCTTTGCGATGCCCACTGTGACATCTGCCAGTTCAGGCTCAATCGTTATTTTATGATGAACACCTGAAATTGGATTGAAATCTTTTATTAGGTTCCACTGTGAGATTTAACATGAACCTACAGTCAGGCACGTGCACACAAATGGCGCTTTTACGACTCGGCTCAGTATGGCACGGCACGGCTCGGCTCGGCTCAGTTTGCGTTTCCACTGCAGTTTAGTACCGCTTTAGATTGGGCGGGATTATTCACGTCGTTATACTGCCGCGACTCCTACAAAAGTTTTTCATTCAGTGTCGCCCCATCAAGCTCTCGCTGGATCCGCTCCTCTGCTATCAACGAGAGGAACGTCTGTACTTTCCGCTCCTCTGCTATCAACGAGAGGAACATCTGTATTTCCTCAACAGACCACGAAACAGTCATTTTTGGGTTGTTAAAAAAAGGTGCGCTCGTTCGAAACGGGTTGCGTTCGCTCCTTCGCTGGCTGTGCTGATTTAAATCTAGCGGGTTCTGTTCAGTGTTGCCAAACCCCTCCCTCAGAAAATCTCTAGAACCACCCTCAAAAGTCTCCAAATATGAAAACAAAGTAAATACAGGTAAATCTGGTAAAGGTCAAGGAAAGTAAATATATATATATATATATACTTTACAAATGATGACAGTATAAAAAAATATAACAAAACATTCTGAAGTGAAATTAGGAAATGCTTGTGATCTGCAAGCACATCAAACATGATGGAAATGATGGAAAGACACAAAAGACACATA
>NW_015539920.1:588378-589113 GCF_001515605.1 Sinocyclocheilus anshuiensis
ATGTTGGGAATTTGTTTTATGTGTCACCAAAGTGCATCCCTGTCCCATATATAAGAGATATTATGATTCTCCAAAAACAAAAACTTTATTCATACAAACTTATTTCAGTCAACACACTCCATTACTACAAAGTAAGTACAAAATACTGCATCCCAGTACACATGACACGATGATCTGGTTGACATGACTGTGCATGAATTGTGGTATAACTTTTGTGTCCGTGGTTAAAACAAGATGTTCATTTTTTCTCCACCATCTTGATAGATACTTATAATCACTGTTGCCAACTCTCGCAAGTGTGTTGACTGCGCAGACTCATTGGCATGATTGAGAGCAAACGTGAGCGGTCACGGGCCTACGGCAGGGCGTGGCCAAGTAAAAAATAAAAAATCCAAAAAATCGCTAGTTTTATTTAAATATAGCTAAAATAGCTCCTTGTCGCAAAAAATTAAAAAAAAGTCGCAGCTACAATGAGAAAGTAGCTAAATTTGGTGACAAAATCCCCAAATTGGCAACACTGCATGCTTTAAATAAGGGAAAATAATATGAAAGTAGTTTAAAACGATTATTACCTTAAAATAAATAAACTACCCAATAGCAACTTCAAAACTCAAAACAACGAAAATAATTTTGATCATTTAACTGTACAGAACATACAGAACATATAAATCAGTGACGTGTGTGACTACCTTTTACTGTTTTTGTCTTCGAGTCATTTTTTTCTTTTTTTTCTTC
>NW_015539920.1:591839-592148 GCF_001515605.1 Sinocyclocheilus anshuiensis
TGTGTGTGTGTTTCTGTTTGCGCACAGCTGTCGAGTTCCAGGAATGAATGATCTTAGAATGATCACAGAACTCAAGATATGGGGGCAGAAATGTATATATCATATAGTTAATCAGTATCACGCGAAGACTGACGTTTTTTTCCACCAAAAAGCAACATGAGAAATGTGATATTGATTTTATACAGCAGTTCAAAGACAAAATCCCCAAATTGGCAACACTGGTTCTGTTGTGTCTCTGTCGTAAATTCAGTGTTAAAGTGACGAAGGTAGTGACGATTCTCTCCGGCCAATCAGTGATCAGCAGAGTTT
>NW_015539920.1:592223-593172 GCF_001515605.1 Sinocyclocheilus anshuiensis
TGTGTGTGTGTGTGTTTCTGTTTGCGCACAGCTGTCGAGTTCCAGGAATGAATGATCTTAGAATGATCACAGAACTCAAGATATGGGGGCAGAAATGTATATATCATATAGTTAATCAGTATCACGCGAAGACTGACGTTTTTTTCCACCAAAAAAGCAGCATGATTCCAAATGTGATATTGATTTTATACAGCAGTTCAAGAAACAACAATTTAATATTAAGACACTTAAGTTTTAGACACAGTATTGCCTGTTTTTGCTGTTTTCGCCAACAAATATAATTCCAATTTGCATCTCTGAGCAACTTGACGCTGATTTGTTCCTGAATTAATTAACCGTTTAAATGATTCGGTTCAATTGCAATGACTCATTTATTAACAGTGACTTGCTGCCACCTGCTGGCAGTTTTAATTTCACATTTAAAGTATCTTTCCATTTTTTTTTTTATAATTTCAGATATCAGTATTCAACGTTTTATGTTTAAAATATCAAAACAGTATTAATGCATTTGTAACTGCAGGTTAAAAATCTCCAAAAAATCGCTAGTTTTATTTAAGTATAGCTAAAATAGCATTAAATAAAAAATTAAAAAAAGTCGCAGCTACAATGAGAAAGTAGCTAAATTTGGAGACAAAATCCCCAAATTGGCAACACTGGTTCTGTTGTGTCTCTGTCGTAAATTCAGTGTTAAAGTGACGAAGGTAGTGACGATTCTCTCCGGCCAATCAGTGATCAGCAGAGTTTACCCAAAAGTGAACCATACCGTGCCGTACCATGCAGTGGAAAAGCGCCAATAGACATCAAAGGGGGCGTAAGCACCTACCCTTTTTCTTCTTCGAGAGAAAGTGCCCTTTTTTCTGGGGAGTGTTTTTTTTTTGTATTATTTTTTTATTTTATTTTAAATAAATGAATATATGTGTGTGTGTGTGTCTGTGTGTGTGTGTGTGTG
>NW_015539920.1:593418-623414 GCF_001515605.1 Sinocyclocheilus anshuiensis
CTACTGGCGGTTTTAATTTCACATTTAAAATAATTTTTTTATTTAACAAAAAAAAATCAAATGTCAGTATTCAACATTTTATGTTTAAAATATCAAAACAGTATTAATGCATTTGTAACTGCAGGTTAAATACATTAATGTCCTGCATTAAACAGCGTGTAAATGCATCTAATGCCACTTCTAATGCAGCTTCTGTTTTCTCTGCATTGCAAAGATTAATTTCGTCAATACCGATTTAATTTGCTTGGTAACAGCCCAAATGACTTGTTATTCTAATTGACTGATTCAGTTTAAGAATTTGACTGAAAGGATGATGCACACTTTTAGAAAAAATGGCTTTATAAAGGTAAAAATGCCCATAAAAGGTAAAAATCAATTTAAACTTATTGGAAAATATTAATTTCTATCACTGCTGTGAACTGATCACCACACAGAATATGCAGAATATCAAAAACTTTAGGAGTCAGCTTTCTACGGTAGTCCTTAAGATATCAGCGCAATAACACATTCAGTAAAATATCGTCTAATTATCATTATCGATGAAATCTCAGATAATATTGAGATATATTTTGTGTCAATATCACACACCCCGTTATATTTTACGTTTTGTTTAGAAAAAAAATACAAATAAATATGAGAAGTGCCATTTTTTTCACTTGAGCTCCTGCCCCCAAATGTCTGTGCACGTCCCTGCTTACAGTTAATAGCACACAAAGCAGTTCATATTTTCAGACTCACATTGTGCACTTTTCTCTTGTGTAGCTGTCGCTTTTATGCCACCATAATGTGTTACTGAACACTCAATTTTCAAGCGCTCTGCCTTTACGACACCTGTGCGTGTTAGAGTGGTTTTCCACAGGCCGTTTTTAATAGATTCATCCCTGATTTGGTAATTTCCTTCTATACCATTGAGAGTGATGCCTGGTTTGCTGTATGGACACGTGTGGAAAGTTGAACATTCTACTGTGATGGTGTCACCCGTCCTTTCACCTCCATAAATACTGATTCTGGGCTGCTGTGGACTTGCTATAATGGACAGAAACATTAGACTTTGTACATAATATGCTTTTTAAAAATATTTAAGTATTTGGACACTTAGGAATATTTGAATTTCTTTGCATTAGATACAAAATCAACAGGCATCTGCAAACAAATTATTTCAGAACTTCACTTTTTTTATTATTATTTTATTATTATTATTATTATTATTATTATTATTATTATTATTATTATTATTATTATTATTATTATTATTATTATTATTATTATTATTATTATTATTATTATTATTATTATTAATTAACTGGTCTCAAGCCCAGTTTTCATAGATGTATGAAGTCAGTTCCTCTCATATTGTGTCACAGTAAAATCTTTTGAAAAATATCTATAGGCTATCTCTATATAACTTAAACTTCTCATTTCATTAAATTAAACTGAAAAGTGCTTTTTTTTTTATTGTCTTGAGCATACTGTACATACACTTTTTGCTGGCAAATTGCCTTGCCTTTATTTTGAAATGTTTAAATAAACTAGTTAGAAGGAAGTCAATTTGGGGGAACCATTTTATCCTGTCTATTGTTACTGACCACACAATATTTCACTACGTGTGGACAATCACAGATATTACAGTGGTATACAGAATGTTATTCCAAAAATATTTACACACCATCGATAAGAATTGTAGAGGTGACATCATAAAATGCATAGGTGCTCTTTCCAATATTTTCAGGGTCAATCCATGTGTATAATTTCTCTCCATGATGGGACAGTTCCAGTCCTGTAATCAGCAGACTGCAATCCCAATTTGAAGGATTACCATATAAATGTGTTTGCCATCTGAACTTCCAAATGACATCATTTGGATACCATCGATCGTAAACTAAAGGATAACCTATAGAGACCCACTGATACCACACAACTCTATATGGGTTTTTGGGTGGGTATGATGTGTAGTAGAAAGAACATGGTATAACCAGACAGGAACCTTTCAGGCCGTGAATTTCCGATGGCATACTCACATACCATGCCAAAGCATTATTCAGCAGAACACCTGTGTGACAAAAGTTGGAGAACATTAATGGATGAGTTGTAGCTTTTCAAAAATAGGTCTCTTTTTGTTCCCTGGCTTTCAGTCAGTCACGATTAACATTATGTCGACACTGACATTAGGGGTGTCACTTGTGAGCCCCAATCACCTCTGAGCATTACGAGAAACGTCCAATGAAAACCGGCGAGTGGAATTTGCATGCTAAGCCACTCCCCGTACATACGGGTATATAATATATATAACGCAGTTCACGGTTGTGGCATGGGGGATGTAACATCTCCGTTCCCTCCTTCAGGGAACGAGGGTTACATATGTAACCGAGACGTTCCCTTTCAATCAGTCACGTTTGACGTTACGTCGACATTGACGTTAGGGGTCCCTATGGAAAGCGCCACAACCAGAACTGTGTTATGAAAATTGAAGGTGCAGGTGCTGACAAGCATGCACGTCAGGACAGATGTACCTCAATCAGTAACCTACCCAATGCCCCATAAGCCATATCACATAAAAAGTATATGGGCTTAAAGGGAAGACAAAAAAGGATTTCAGCAACCGTTGGGGTGCGGAGACACATCCAAATATGAACGTGAATAGTAAGACTAACAGGGACTGACGAGCCCGGTCTCATGAAAATGCGTATAAATAGTACGCCAAATAAAAACGAAAACTCGTGGTATTGATACGCAAAAATTAACTTTGGCGTTCATATGATACGCATGTGTTTGGCCTGCATATAATATGCAGTTTTCGCGTGCATATGATACGCAGTTTTCACATACATATGATACACATCTACCCCACAACCCTAAACCTACCCATCGTGTAGCATATACACGCCAAAGACCATTTTTGCGTATCAATACTACAAGTTTTCGTTTTTATTTGGCGTACTATTTATACGCACTTTCATGAGATCGGGTTGGACTGACAGTAAACAATCTGTCTAGGGAAGACACGAGTTTACCAAGGGAAACCATACCGTGGAAGAACATACAGGATTACTAAGGGAATCTCATGTATGGCACCAAGTCCAGTAAAAGAGGTGACTAATGGCATGCAACCCAAAGACTGGATGCGGGTTCACCAGGTGAGGAACTTACTGGAAGAAGATAAGTGCATGTATCCTAACCAGAGGAATGGTGCTGCAAGCGAGACACCAAGCCAGACCTCCCACAAATTACCTGTTTGTACCCAACACATGGGAGGAAACTGGCTCCACCTCAAGATGTTTTCCATTAACATTTTTTTTTTATTATATAAGTACGTAAAATTACTTATAAACACATTAGTAATTGAAAATCTATAATAAATTTGAAAAAAAAAGTAATCACAGTATAAATACAGATATCGCATTAAAACATTATTTTAATGATACAATATGGAAGACTATATCTAAGTAGTATATATGCTTTTGCTTTGCCTTTCACTTTGCAGCTCAAAAATGCTTGCATTTTGGCATCATCATACAAAGTTAGTAAATTATGTGATGTTTTGCGCACATTTTTCTTGGATGGAGGTGGACTTCCAGTTTTTAGGTGGAGTCATATCATATCGCTTCATACTGTACATTCAGAGGGTGTGGCCCACTTGAAATCAGTGATACTGGTTGGCTTTACTACTACAAGTGATACATGTATGATTGCATATTCGCCTCTGCAGTTACAGTTATCCTATTTAAAAAATAAAATCGAAAAACATGTCGAAAATGAATGGATTGGAAAGATCACTCGACACATTAAACTACCCTCCCTGTTGCTCAAAAAGTCTGACGATATTGGTTGAATTTGCACTAATCATTTTAAATTGAAATTAAGTTGTGGTTAAGAATTCCTTGTCTAAAAGCTCTACAAATGTATGACATGAAATTTAGCCACAGACTTTATGGTGTGTAACCATTAGACCCAGTAAAATTACCAAGAACCGATACAAGAAAAGACAACACAATTCATAAAGACACTAAATAACCTGACCTGAAAAGCTGCAGAGGTCACATAATTAAAAAAGAGTGATACGAGTGATTTTAATGCTGTACACCCTTATCAGATGCACCTAATGTATGAAGAAGAGAAACAGAAAACAGATTAATTACCTTGTAAAAGCAAATTAACTACCAGAGGTCCCATCATGTTCCCGGGTTTGCCCTTAAGTCAAATCAAAAACAACTATTGTTTTATGTGTACAAAATATAACATTTCAAAATAAAATGAAGAAAATGTTTTCAACAACAGAAATGTCACCCAAGGGACTTTCTGTGGCACACATCCTCAATGTCTATTTTCAGTTATTCTTATCAGATTTGGAGCATCAAATCAATAAAACAGGGTTCTAAAATGTATGACTTGAAACTTTAAGTTGCCAGTTAAATTAAATGTATCCTACAGTATACTAAAATCTTGGTCATGATAAATCAGATATAATATACCCTCATCTTTTTTTTAATTCTTACCTTCTTAATCCAGTTTCAAATCGTTTGGATGAAAAAAGCCTTCACCATGTACTTCAAAATGCAAGAACCTGAGAGCACAAGATAAAAGTGCTGTTTGGTTATGCAAGAAAGATTCTATAAGAGGAAGTGTGAATTATACCCCCACTCTTAATAAACCATTGCTTCTTCAGTCTCTAGCCCATCCCACTGCCACTTTAACTGAGGTAACGTGTTGAAGCATCTTGTTTTGAAGTGATGTGCTTGATAAAGCATGACAAACACTATGCAAAAAAGAATTGTCATTTTACTAGATAAACAGAGTTTTTAAATTAATTTGCTGAAGCATTACATACATCCTAAAACCAAGTCCTTTAAAAGCATCTAAAACCTAATGTTTAGAACATGTTAATTCCGGTCAGTGATACTGTTTTATGTTTTAGGAGTATCAGATAAAAATGAACTGGGTCACATTTCCCAAAAGCATTGAAAGCATCAAAAGTTGATCGTAGAAAAAATGTTACAACTTATCTTAGAATCACAGGCTGCTTCCCAAAAGCATTGTAACTGAAGTAATACTTGAAAATCCTTGCAGATCTATGAGTGCTCGGCAGTAAGAGTGCTAAAGTGCATAGTAAGGCGCAGCAAGTACACCGATTTTTGTGATTGATACAATCAAATTTGTTAGAAAAAAAGAAAGGTTGGTGACGTTTCGACCCGTATGGCTCTTCATCAGACAATGAACACATAAACTAATGAGCTAAATTTACATCACATGATAAACCACATGACACACACACACAAAAAAAAAAATCCAACACAATAAAATTTGTGACATGATTGTTGCAGACAACTTTATACATGAAATTCAGAAGGAGTGAAAATGCTATAAGAGCTAATATCCATCATTATCAGAAAATCGGTTGTTTATTTAAGAGTTGCTTTTGCAAATCAATTTCATTGTGATTTTAAAAAGCAGTAAAAAGCTAGCAAATTCTTTGACTGCAAAACGTCCGGCATTTAAGGTTATATACACCATTCTGGACTGCTTGACAGTGAAAATTCATGCAGAATTCATGCAGAAATAATCCAAAAGATAAAATATAGACTCGTACAAAAGTAATCCCTCTCAATCATTACTTATGATCCACTAGATGTGTGTGGTGGGATTTGTTTCTACAGAGATACTGCCCTGTGCCTGTACTGTTATTATTTCCTTCTTGTTTTTTGCTGTGCTCGGGACGTTTCTGGGTTGCAACTTTTGGCTCCAGCTAATAACGACATGTGGCACAAGTGAGGCGGGCCTTCATTAGGAAGTTATCGTTTATTTTAGTTCAAGAAGCTAGTGCGCCAAGTTCTCCTGTCTCGACACAAAAACAGTTCAGTATGTTGCTTTTGCCTTATTGACTGCTGTCTGTAACTGACAGATTACTACACAGTGTAATTATGTCTTTATGATGACACGTAATTATTGTTTACTACTGAAGATGGCTAATTTCGCTCGCAAATTACAGCCAGTCATCTAACTATTAGCGAATAACTATTCATTCATATACAAAAATGCTATTTATGCATGATAAACACACTATTTAAAAAAAAAAATTGCAATTCATAGTGCAGGTGCTGCATTGCACTTCATTAAACCTTTAGGCTATATAGTACAAATTAAACATCAAGATGCTTTTCCAGATTTTGTGTTTTGGTATTTTTGGTCATGTTCTACATAAATGAAAACACTAAAACAGCTTGGTCTTCTACTAGGTTACGGCATAAGATCTGCAAATGCCTCTCACACATTAAAATGTATATTTCCGTATACTCTACACTCTTAAAAATAAAGGTGCTTCACGATGCCATAGAAGAACATTTTTGTCTAAATGGTTCCATAAAGAACCTTTAACATCTGAAGAATCTTTCTGTTTCACATAAGGTTCTTTGTGGCGAAAGAAGGTTCTTCAGATTATAAAAAGGTAAGAAAGAGATGGTTCTTTAAAGAAACTTTGACTGAATAGTTCTTTGTGGAACCAAAAATGGTTATTCTATGGCATCGCTGTGAAGAACCTTTTGAAGCACCTTTTATTTTAAGAGTGTATATGATTATTTTGAGAGGCACAAAATCACTTTCACAGACTTTTACCTTAACTGCCATGCTGGTGGAATGCCCTGCCAACCTGATCTAATTACAACATCTTCAAGAAATGGCTAAAGACACTCTCTTCCACACTTGACCCTCTAATACAACAGAACTCAAAGGCGAGGTAGAAATAGAATATATATATTCTATCCTTAATATTTTATTATGCCAAACCTTGTGAGCTGCTAAACAGTCACAGTAACAATGACAATAAAACTATTCTAGTCTATTCTATTCTATTCTATTCTATTCTAATCTATTCTATTCTATTATTAATGGGATAATTCACCCAAATATGGTCTTCATGTTGTTCCATACCTGTACGAATTTCTTCTGCTGAAAAAGAAAAGAATATAAAAGATACAAAAGAATAAAGATGTTGGTAACCAAACAGTTGCTGGTAACATTGACTTCTAAATATTATATATTTATTTATATATTTATATTTATATATTTATTTAATATTATATATTAATATATATTCTAAATATTAAGGATAGAATATATCTATTCTATCCTTAATATTTTATTATGCCAAACCTTGTGAGCTGCTAAACAGTCACAGTAACAATGACAATAAAACTATTCTAGTCTATTCTATTCTATTCTATTCTATTCTAATCTATTCTATTCTATTATTAATGGGATAATTCACCCAAATATGGTCTTCATGTTGTTCCATACCTGTACGAATTTCTTCTGCTGAAAAAGAAAAGAATATAAAAAATACAAAATAATAAAGATGTTGGTAACCAAACAGTTGCTGGTAACCATTGAATTCCATTGAATTAAATTCCAAAGTCCTCTTTTCAGATGAGAGCAAGTTTTGTATTTCATTTTATAAACTGTACTAAGTAAAATATTTTATGAGGAAAATACTCTGTATCAGACTGCCACAATTCTATCAATATCTAACACACTTTGGTAAACTTACCTATTGTCATAATTCCAATCAATTGATGCCCTTGACCTCTCTTTTAAAATGTAGGCAAATAGATATTAGTCTTTAGGATCAGCAGAATATGCTTTTTTTTTTTCTTCTTCTTTTTTTCCAGGTATGAAAACATTGGGCTGCCTGCATAGCTTATTGTTCATGTTTTAGATCCATGGTTCCATAACTAATTTGATTTCCTAGACATAAGTATTTGTTTTGTGGTGCAATAGTGACCTAGTTTTTAATATTTTTTTATTTGTGTTTCAGATTAGAAGCAGATACCAAGCTCAAAAAGAAAGTCTAGTCTTGCCAAAGACACAAGCAAGACAATGCCCTTAACAATCTGACAAGGCAGTGTGTGGGTACCTTAATCTATTCCAAACAGACCTCCTAAATCAAAAAGAGGAACAGAAAAATGTAAATAATGCAGTTTGACATTTAATCATAGCTTTCTTTCTACAGATGAATGTTTGACAACCACCACCTACAACTGCACTGATGAGCATTCATTTATAAAACCACAAGCTGGTGAAATGTAGCGAAACATTTAAAAAAAACAAAAACATTGTGTTAGTATAGTTTATGAACACACTGAAGATTCTTCCCCAAAAACAGACGCCTTAACATTTGATTTTAATGATAAAAAAAAATCTTTGCTGCCTTATAAGCTGCCTTGTTTCCAAATGAGGCACAAAGTATTCACAAAAATCAATACTGTGTTCATAATACAGTTAAACACACAAGAAATATTTCACTGATTCTTCAGACATGAGTTTTCAAATGTCAAATGTGAAATTAATACCATATTTTATCAAAAAGATATATATTACCACTCAATCCCCTAAAATTACATCTGTTATCAGACAACACTACGGAAATACAAATATCAGATCAGGACTCTGTATCGGCAAATATTCAACATTAAATGCAAAAAAATAAAAAATAAAAATAATGATTGGTACATCCCTAGTTTTTAGGCAATTTTGGGACTTTATTGCAGCACTTTAGCATTCCTCATTCTTAAGTAATTTAATGAATTTATTTAATTTGACAAATAAATTTATCCAAAATTTGAAAATAATGTATTTTGGAAAAGTAAATTAAGTAACAAAGGTAGTTTCATACTTTCTGGACATTTTACCAAAACGTTATTTGATTTTGAGTTTGACTGATTAAGTGCTCAAGATTTTTTATTTATTATTATTATTTTTTTGTATTATTATTATTTTTTTCAATCAAGCTGCTAAATGGTTGAGCCATAAAAGTATGTTAAAGCAATAAAAATACATTTCAATTTCAGGAGTTAATTTCAGAAACTTTTTTTTGTTGTTGTTTTGTCCTTTTCAGTATCTGTTTTTTGTTGTCATTTATAAAACAATGTTGAACAGTGGAACAGGATGAGGAAATTATGCAATCTGGACATGTCATCCACCTGTCAGAGCACATGTACAGCCCTGATGTAACGTTTTCATCAGACATTTCCATATAGGTTGGTGAAATCAGCATCAGAATCATAACCCTTAAAGGAAAATTTAAGATATGCAGAAGTCAGTGAATAGCATATAAATCACAGAAACTGAGCATGTTTGCTATGCTGTAAGTAAATACATGTAAATGTAAATAAATGTACTCACATGGTAGGATTTTGGCTTACTGAAGTGCATGGGGAAAATAAGAATTTAAAAATCGCATGTTTGCATTTATCATAACAACTGTTAAGCTATATACATTTAATAGACTATTCATAGACCTGTATCTGCCAGCACATTCAGTGCTTAAGTATTATAATGCATGAAGATATTGATATTACAATAAACTGTTCATTTAGTACATTTATAATTACCAAATTGCAGCTTAAAGAAAATATATAATTGTTTTTTTTTTCTGTTATAAAGATCAGTGTTAAAGTGGAAGGAATCCTGAAGTGGCATTGGGACTTTTAATTTGACACTCTGTTCATATAGACTGTATTCAATATTATTTTGCTGTGTAATGTGAATACTGACAGATTCATACTGTATGTGGTTGAAATGCACTGTACCTCTTTGGTGACGGCATATGAAGTTTGGAGAAAGGCTTGTTTCCTGACACTGTACATGTGTTGTTTGCCCTGTGAAGAGAGAAGGTTCATCAGTGATGCCACTTTGGGAAAATACATTCTCATATCTCTGTTTAATATACAATGACAACCATTCATTTTAAAAAATGTGTAGTGTAAAATATAACTGATATTATTTATTTTTTTAAGAATAAAATACTGACTTGTATTCTGCTGTCAGATTTGTATTGGTTCTGGGTGATTGGTGTCTACAAGAAAAAGAGAATAAAATTAACAAATTGGAGGATTTTATTATTTAATAATGAAACACACAATGATTAAAAAAAGGTGAATACTGATTACCTAGAAAATCGGCTCCAGATGCTCTGTCTGTTGAGATGTGTGTGTCGTGTAACGTTTAATATCAGGTAATGTATAATATGATTAATTGTTAACATAATTTATGGTTAATTTTAGTTATGTTAAATATATTTTCAACCTGCCTTTGTTCAGGCTTTGGTGGTCTTTCGGGAGCATCTCCAGTGTACCTGTAGATAACACTAGTTAAGGCACTGGAGAGAATCAACACTAACCAGACTTTCTTTCTTTTTACATTTTCATTATGTACTTGCCTGGTATCACTCCTGTTTCCCGTTATTCGAAGCTGCTCTTCCTTCAGGCATACTAAAACGACTGGGGGAGAATTTGAAAATAGTCTCAGGATAAGAAAAAAAAAAAAAGATACAGATGCAAAGATGAGACAATTTAAAGTCCAACCTTGTGAATCTGTTCCAAACTGATCTCCTATATCAAAGAATAGGGTTAAAATTGCTAGTGCATTACAAATCAGAAAATCTTTGTTCTTAGCATGAATTAATGAGTAAAAACGGATTAAATGAGTATATCATACATACCTTGGCTCAGATCGTGTTAGTGAACCTTGCATATCCTGATGAGGCCGTCTACAATCGATAATGACAATAAGAAGTTGTCAATGCTGACTGATAAAAGCAGAAACTGAGCACAGCAGTAGCAGATGCGTAAATTTAATAGCACCATCCATATTATTATGTCTGGATAAAATTGGTCTCCATGTACTTTTGAGTTATACTGTAAGCAGAAACCAGTGCACTTCTGACTTATTAGTGGTGCTAGATAGTTTGAGATGCAGAATCAATTACAACAGACATTTTGAAGAATGAGCATAAGCCAAAAAAAAAACAAAAAACACTTACTTGTGTCGCCTCTTGTAAATGAAGACTCCAGCAAATATGCAAATTAGGATGAACACAAGTGACGATCCAATGACATAAGGCTCAAAACCAACCCCTTGAACTCCTATGATAATTTGAATTTTAAAAAGTCACATCTCTTACAAATCATGAAGTACAGTTTCTATTTGACCAGTCATATTAAAGCAGATCTCATAAACATATGTACATGCAAAGATCCTCCAAAAAAATATTGGATGTAACCCTATCAGTCTGTACTTACTTCTAATACTCAGGAAGGCAGTATTTTCCTGTGTTTTACCACCCCAAAATTTGGCAGTGCAGACAATTTCATCTTTCTCTTCATATCCAGTAGGAATAAAGGTCACAGCGGACACTGTTTCCCAGACGCCTCCACCCATGTGACTGTGGCTGATAGTTTCTCGGGCTGTTGGGACGCTCCAGGTGATTTGGGGAGGGTGAGAGGAGCATGTGTGGTTGACTGAGCATTTGACAGCGACTCGTGTCCCGGGCTTGATGTCTTCAGGGAGGGATGACATCACAGGTTTGTCGGGAGATGCTTTATAATAAAAAACACTAAATGTTTATACTAGTTCTGGGATGTGATGGATGAAAAACACTTTCAACAGTATGTGAACCCAAGTGATTGGTTATATTTCCTCACCCTGCATTATAATGAACACACAGCTGTTGTTGAAGCTGTATCTCTCGTTTTCTCTTTCTGCTCGGAAGCAAAACGGCCCGTTGTCATGAGTTTGCACATTATCCATCTCCACAGTACAGTCTTGCTCATCCGGGTTTCCGATGAGTCTTGTGCGGCCTTTGAAGTTGTCCAAGACATCGTCTGGGTCGGTGTGGAACATGTAGCCACCTTTTATGGTGACCCAAAGAACCCGAAGACGAGTGACATATTCCTCCTCCATCTTGAAACTGCACGGTATTACCACACACGAACGAGGCAACGCAGTGATCTTGGGTATCACATCTGCCACATGTTGGAAATAGGCTAAAATTATATGTGACACCATGTAGTGGATTAATCAATTGTCACAGAACTGAAAATGTCATTTCTAATCATATACTGTAAATCTGAGAATAGACATAGGGGATAAAAACATACTTTCATTCTGCATTGGACTTGCTGGTTTTTGATACTCTGTAAGACAATTAGTAGAAAAAAATAAGCTTGGGATTTTAAAGTTTTACTTATTGTTGGGTTCAGTTTAAATAAACTCTTGTATTTGTGCTTTAGGCTAGAAACATACAGTACGTCATGCAAGTATGTGAACATTTGGTTGCACACATGCTTTCATAGCTCTCATAGCTCATGTTCACATACTTGCATATGTGTTTCAGGCTTTAATATTCACCATCTTTATGGCAGTCAGGGCAGTCAGCGTTTCTTGCTTTTGCAGATTCAAAATTAATCAATTATAAAAAAAAAAAAAAAATCTGAACAAGACCGCACGCAACACACATAATGCAAGATTACTCACGTTGCACACGTAAAACAACAGATGCTTTAAAGTCTGCTCCAGAAAATTTTGCGGTGCAAATCAGTTTCTTTTCATTGTCCTCTTTTGCAGCCAGAAAGGTTATGTTGGAATAGCTGATCTGATCTAAACCAGAGAGTTTTTTGTTCCCCGTTGTGACCTGCATGTTCTCATAGTTCCATGTGATGGTTGGATTCTCTTTCTGGCAGGAATGGTAGACGCTACAAATGAAGTTCTTTGCGACACCCTCTGTGACATCTGCCAGTTCAGGCTCAATCGTTATGTTATGATGAACACCTGGAATTGAACTGAAATCTTGCAATAGATCTAACTGTTGCATTCAAAGTTAATTTATAACTAAGATAACACAAAGCAGTTCATATTCTTTACTCACATTTTGACATTTTGACCTCTGTAGCTGTCGCTTTTATGCCACCATGATGTGTTACTGAACACTTAATAGTCATGCTTTCTGCCTGTACGACACCTGTGCGTCTCAGAGTGATTTTCAACAGGCCATCTTTAATAGATTCATCCCTGATTTGGTCATTTCCTTCTATACCGTTCAGAGTGATTGTTGGTTTGCTGTATGGACACGTGTGGAAAGTTGAACATTCTACTGTGATGGTGTCACCCGTCCTTTCACCTCCAGAAATACTGATGCTGGGCAGCTGTGGACTTGCTACAAATAGCAGAAATGTCAATATTAGGCAACTAGATGAGAAGTCAAGCAAGTTTTGAAGAACAAAGTATTTACGTACCGTCAACTTGAATTGTAGAGGTGACATCATAAAATTTGTAGGTGCGCCATCCAACATTTTCAGGGTCAATCAATGCATATAATTTCTCTCCATGGTGGGACTGTTCCAGGTTTTTAATTAACAGACTGCAATCCCTACTTAATGGGTCACCATATAAATCAGTTTTCTCTCTGAACTTCTCAATGACTTATCCATCTCCACAGTACAGTCTTGCTCATCCGGGTTTCCGAGGAGCCTTGTGCGGCCTTTGAAGTTGTCCAAGACATCAACTGGGTCGGTGTAGAACATGTAGCCACCTTTTTTGGTGACCCAAAGAACTCGAAGTCGAGTGACATATTCCTCCTCCATCTTGAAACTGCACGGTATTACCACACACGAACGAGGCAACGCAGTGATCTTGGGTATCACATCTGCCACATGTTGGAAATAGGCTAAAATTATATGTGACACCATGTAGTGGATTAATC
Organism: Sinocyclocheilus anshuiensis; assembly: GCF_001515605.1. NCBI lineage: Eukaryota > Metazoa > Chordata > Actinopteri > Cypriniformes > Cyprinidae > Sinocyclocheilus > Sinocyclocheilus anshuiensis. The sequence goes on from NW_015539920.1 coordinate 606,947, forward strand.
AATTGTCACAGAACTGAAAATGTCATTTCTAATCATATACTGTAAATCTGAGAATAGACATAGGGGATAAAAACATACTTTCATTCTGCATTGGACTTGCTGGTTTTTGATACTCTGTAAGACAATTAGTAGAAAAAAATAAGCTTGGGATTTTAAAGTTTTACTTATTGTTGGGTTCAGTTTAAATAAACTCTTGTATTTGTGCTTTAGGCTAGAAACATACAGTACGTCATGCAAGTATGTGAACATTTGGTTGCACACATGCTTTCATAGCTCAAAGCCTCCGTGTTCACATACTTGCATATGTGTTTCAGGCTTTAATATTCACCATCTTTATGGCAGTCAGCACACGATTTGTTTCTTGCTTTTGCAGATTCAAAATTAATCAATTATAAAAAAAAATAAAAAATCTGAACAAGACCGCACGCAACACACATAATGCAAGATTACTCACGTTGCACACGTAAAACAACAGATGCTTTAAAGTCTGCTCCAGAAAATTTTGCGGTGCAAATCAGTTTCTTTTCATTGTCCTCTTTTACAGCCAGAAAGGTTATGTTGGAATAGCTGATCTGATCTAAACCAGAGAGTTTTTTGTTCCCCGTTGTGACCTGCATGTTCTCATAGTTCCATGTGATGGTTGGATTCTCTTTCTGGCAGGAATGGTAGACGCTACAAATGAAGTTCTTTGCGATGCCCTCTGTGACATCTGCCAGTTCAGGCTCAATCGTTATTTTATGATGAGCACCTGAAATTGAACTGAAATCTTGTAATAGGTTCCACTGTCTCATTGATAGTGAACTTATAGCTAATAGCATACATAACAGTTCATATTTGTGTTTACTCACACTCTGCACTTTTGTCCTCTGTAGCTGTCACTGTTATGCCACCATAATGTGTTACTGAACACTTAATAGTCGAGCGTTCTGCCTTTAAGACACCTGTGCGTGTCAGAGTGATTTTCCACAGACTGACTTTAGACTCATTCCTGATTTCGTCAGTTCCTTCTATACCGCTCAGAGTGATTGTTGGCTTGCTGTATGGACACGTGTGGGAAGCTGAACATGCTACTGTGACTGTGTCACCCGTCCTTTCACCTCCATAAATATAAATGCTGGGCTGATGTGGCTGTGCTACAATTGACAGAAACATTGGTATTAATACATAATATCAGTTTAAACCCCAATATTGGTTAGAAGACAGTCAATGGGTCTATTATTATGGTTATTATTGGCAACCACAAGAATATTTACATACTGTCAACAACAATAGTAGAGGTGACGTCATAAAATTTGTAGGTGCGCCATCCAACATTTTCAGGGTCAATCCATGTGTATAATTTCTCTCCATGGTGGGACAGTTCAAGGTTTTCGATCAGCAGACTGCAATCCCAACTTAATGGATCACCATATAAACTAGTTTTCCATCTGAACTTCTCAATGACATCATTTGGATACCATGGATCGTAAACTAAAGGATAACCTCTAGAGACCCACTGATACCACACAACTCTACGTGGGTCTTTGGGTGGGTATGATGTGTAGCTGAAAGAACATGGTATGACCAGACAAGAACCTTTGAGGCCACGAATTTCCAATGGCATACTCACATACCATGCCAAAGCATCATTCAGCAGAACACCTGTGGGACAAAAGTTGGAGAACATTAACGGCAGGTAGATTAAGCAAACTTTTTCAAAAGTATTTCTTTTTGTTTTCTAACCACATGTTCTCTGCACATTCTCAATATTGTGAACATCCAAAACTATTACAGAAAAAAATGAATGTTAAGTGGACAAATGTCAAGTGGTGGTTGAAAATGCGTCAAGTAGGAATCCCTGCAAATTACCTGAAAAAAAAAGATCCCACAACATTATTTATTCTCTTATTTTGATTTTCCCTGCACGCATAATAGACTGGTCCAAAATACAGCATGTACAGTCTATGCTAATTAAGGCTAAGACTGCTGTATAGTCCACTCCGTACAAATACCCATTAAAATGGTCAATTTTTCAAGCTTTGGGTTTTGAAATAACTTGAATAGTACGGTATGCATGTGCTGCTTGATAAAACTAGACAAACCCTTTAGATGCAAATAAAGAATAAAACAACATCAGTCATCACTCTGGTTACGTAAGGTTAGGGCATGTACAGTACATTTTACTTGCTAAACTTTGACAGTTGTTTAATTGATTTGTTGAGGTGTTAAAAGTATCCCGAATCACTAAAACCCCTTAAAATACATTTTAATACTTTTTAGTTGTGTTTAGAAAGTTTTAATGCCTGTCTGTGGTATTGCTAAATGAGGTAACAGATAAAATGTTCTTGTCTTGATCAAGACAGTTGTGAATATACAAATGATAGATTGGTGGTTTATTCATTAGTTATTTTTTGTAACTCATTTTAATTGTGATTTCAAAAAAGCAGGTAAATTATTTGACTCAGAAACGTCCAGAATTTAAGATGAAATGACATTCTGCTTGGTGAAAATTCTATTCTGAAACCACCTGTCAAAACGAAGCATGAGATGAGAATGAGAGAAATTAAGTGAAGTGACATGTGGCCAAGTATGGTGACCCATACTCAGAATTAGTGCTCTGCATTTATCCCATCCAAAGTGCACACTGCACACTGCGCACACACACAGCAGTGAACACACACACACCATGAACACACTCCCGGAGCAGTGGGCAGCCATTTATGCTGCTGCGCCCGGGGAGCAGTTGGGGATTCGGTGCCTTGCTCAAGGGCATCTCAGTCGTGATATTGAAGGTGGGAGAGAGCGCTGTACATTCACTCCCCCCACCTACAATCCCTGCCGGTACGAGACTCGAACCCACAACCTTTGGGTTATGAGTCCGACTCTCTGACCATTAGGCCACGACTCCCCCAAGAGTAAGAGAAATCCATACGCCAATGAGTAACAGTGAATATATTGCATCATGCTTTATTAAACCTTTAGGCTACATGGTACAAATTAAATGTAACAATGTTATTTAAAAAAAAATACATTTTAGTATTTTTTGGTCCATAATTCACTAAAAGAAACACACAAAAACATATCTGAAATTATTCACACAAACATCTCACAAATTATTTATCAAAAATGACAATAAAAATACAGTAGGGGTCATGAACTGCATTTGTTTTATTATTATTTTATAAAGTTCATTTTAGGTCCACTTATATTGTTAGCAAGAAGGAAAAAAACAACAATTTAGAAGTAATAGGCTATTTGCGATCCTGTTTTTGACCATCTCTGTAGAGCAGTCTGTTTTTCAGAACAAGAACGTCTCAATGAGACGTTTTGGCAGCTTAGTTTCAGTAAGAGCTGTTTTTGAGCCAGCGAGAAAGTTCTGAGTTCTGAAACTTACAGGATGTTTTTTTATAGTTCATTGACCTGACATATATCAAACGATCAAGGGAAATTAGATTTATCAGTTCATGACACCTTTAACTTTCATCTTAAGTTCAGCAAAAAATGTTTAAATGTTTCTCACATATTAAAAAGTATGTTAGCACTATATATAACTATTATGTACTTTATTTTTTATAACTTTGCAATGCAAGCATCATAACAATATGTAAATACAGTAATACTGTACTATATGCATGTGTAGGCATTATAGGTCAGGCTTAAAATGCAACACTCCACTTATTTCAAGTCTACTGTGTTCATCTAAAATGAGGCATTTTCATCAGATATTTCCATACAAGTTGACGTCTACTGTGTTGGTGTAATCATCATCGTAACTGTGACCCTTAATGGAAAAAGAGAGATTCAGAAATCAGATGTAATAGGAAATAACACACTATTATGTACTTTATTTTTTATAACTTTGCAATGCAAGCATCATAACAATATGTAAATACAGTAATACTGTACTATATGCATGTGTAGGCATTATAGGTCAGGCTTAAAATGCAACACTCCACTTATTTCAAGTCTACTGTGTTCATCTAAAATGAGGCATTTTCATCAGATATTTCCATACAAGTTGACGTCTACTGTGTTGGTGTAATCATCATCGTAACTGTGACCCTTAATGGAAAAAGAGAGATTCAGAAATCAGATGTAATAGGAAATAACACGTCAGTTATGAGTAATGAGATAAAATGTATGACCAACAAGAAATCAAGCACTAAACAACAGATGTTAACAATACTAAAAAGATTTTCACATGAAGTAATGGGAAAAGTATGATAAAGTATGTACTCACAGAATGTGATTTGGCCTCACTGAGGTGAATCATGTGAAAAGGAATTTGTAAATAAATAAATACATTGATCACAGCAGTTGGCTTATTTAAAAAAAGAAAAAAGTGTTTTTTTTGTTTTTGCAGGGGGGGGGGTGCAAAGACATTCTGAATTTAACTAAAATAAAACATTGATAAAAATCAAATTACACAAGATACTGGACTGTTGTAGCAAAGAGAATATTTGAGTACTGAGTACAGATATGAGTCATTCAATGCCATGAATAGGCAGTCAGTAAGATATTTCATATGCTCCATACCTCTTTGGTGATGGCATTCGAGCTTTGGAGAAAGGCTTGTTCCCTGACACTGTACATACGTTGTTTGCCCTGTTAAGATTCAGAAACCTCTGTCATACTCCAGTAAAACATGACAAAAAAAATGCTTAGGTATATTGAAGTAACTGTCCATAACACAGTAGACGTGGACAGAAAAAAAAGGATGTTTTCCCTGAGAATCGAACCCATGACATTGGCATTGCTAGCGCCATGCTTTACTGTTTTACAGAATAAACATTCACAAAAACATTTATTGGAATCAGACCTCCACTTTTATTAACATATAACACTATGATAAATCAAATCTGGTAAATAATCCTTAAAATATATATATAATTTACAAATAGTCATTCATAATAAACATGCAGATACTTACTTGTTAAAATCCCTGTCAATTTGATGCCCTTGACCTCTCCTTTAAAATATAGGAAACATAGACATTAGTCTTTAGGATCAGCAAAATATATATTTCCATGACAAGTGTTTTCAGTTATATATATATTTTTTCAGGTATGAAAACATTGGGCTGCATAGCATATTGCCGTGTTTTGAACGACTAACTTGAACATAATCCCATAATGTTTCAAGAACACAATAGTCACTTCATTTTTTATGTTTTAATTTGTGTTTCAGACAAGAAGCAAATACCAGGCTCAAAAAGAAAGCCTAGTCTTTCTTTGCAATGGCACAAATAAGATGATATCCTTAACAGGCTGATAAGGCAGTGTGTGGGTACCTTGAAAATCTACTCCAAATAGACCTCCTAAATCAAAAAGAGGAATAGAAAAATGCAAATGAGAAAAAAAATGCATTTTTATATTTAATATAGTCATATCGTCATTTACAGATGAATGTTTCACAGCTACCACTCACAGCTACACTAATAGACATTGATAAGTGTTAATTTAACAGCTAGTGAAACGGTAGTGAAACATTTCTATCTCTATTTAAAAACTAATGATGTATTCTGTGCTGAATATAGACTTCTTTAGAACAGCACTGTGGCGACTTTTTCAATAACTAGATACTGTAAGCAACACGGGTAACACTTTAGAATAGGGAACACTTATTCACTATTAACTACGACTTTTCCCTCAATAAATTCCTAATTTGCTGCTTATTAATAGTTATTAAGGTAGTTGTTAAGTTTAGGTATTGGGTAGGATTAGGTATGTAGAATAAAGTCATATAGAATAAGACATTAATGTGTGCTTAATTAGTACTAATAAATGGCTAATGTTCTAGTAATATGCATGCTAATAAGCAGCTAGTTAAGAGACCCTAAAATAAAGTGTTACCCTTTGCTTACATATAAGACACAAAAAGTTACAAACATTAATACTACACTCTAAAAAATGCTGGGTTAAATACAACCCAGTGCTGGGTAAAATAGGGACAAACCCAGCAATGTGTTTAGAGTGTATGTTCATATTCAAATTTAATTTACAAGAAATAGATTAATTCTACAGACATGGGATATAACATTAAACTTTAAGTGCTATTACTTTTGAAAATTGCAACATGTCAAAGTTAAAAGCAAATAATTATAATAATATTTTATCAAAATACCACCTGTCATCAGAACAACTCAGTTTTATACACATATTCATGGCATCTGAACATTCTGAACAGATTAATCTAAAATAATTGTGGTGTACAACACCTTCAACTCCTGCTAATAATTTTAACGATATCTTTGTCTAAAAAACAACCATAACTAAAATCCAAAACATGCCATAGATTGAGTATTTTTCCGCCAGAGGATCTGTTATGTCCCGGTTTGTTGCAGAAGAACGCATTAGAAGCTGTTGTGTACTTGCCTCTGCTCTCTGCCACCAGGACCACTGCTGCCATCATCTGAACGAAACCTGGTGATCACATAGAAGAATGGCAAGTTCATTCATAACTGATGGAGGCTGGTCAATGCAATGCAGTTTAAAAACAATCAAAAATATACTAATTACCTGCGAGACAGTCTTGATAGTCGACTCCACACTCTAAAAAAACATTTAAGACTTAGTAAAACAATTATGATGATTTTTACTTTCAGACAGATTGTTAACGTATGGCTTCTTATTGTCATGTTTTAACTATTCGAATTGGGAACTGTATTATTAGATATTGAAAACAGATCTGTGTGCTTTTATCAGCAGGAAGCATCTTTAAACAATGTACTTCCCCTCTCCACCCCATTCAAAATAGCACACCACCATAGTTTAATATCTGTCTTTATCTCTTTTTATAACAGAAAAATTATTTACTAATATTTTTTTTTCTATTGTAACTGTATTAATAACCCAATTAGTTTAGATTTCTTTCCTATGTATCTTCTATTCATTTTCTATTGAAAAAAATAAGTTGTGATGTTACATACAGTACCTGGTGTATCAAAGTTCACTGACATTGACTCAAAAAAGCCTCATTTTAAAATAATTTTAAAGTCAGACTGAGGCACAATAATGTTCCCAGGTAGAACTGCTGGTAATGCTCACCCATTGTCATTTCTGGATTGGAGATCTGCAATGCGCTTCCTGGGAACGATTTGAGTCATAAATAAATAAAATTACTGAAACATACAAGAATGTCATCATGCATTCTCAAATCCTCACATACAAGTGCAGTATTTTAACAGAAATCATTCATTTGTACATCATTTTCATTCACAGTGTAAAACAGTTTTAAGAATGTGTCTTTTTTTTTTTTTATTAGTCATTGATATTTATGTTATTTATAAGTCAGGTCCAGACTCACTTGTATCTCTTGACAATGAAGAAACACAGTAATCCAACTAAAAGAGCAGCTCCAAGACCAGAGATGGATGGAATGAGGATGTGACTGAGAGTTGCGCGTTCTGGTGAAAAAAAATAAAAATAATAATAATAATATATATATATATTTTGTTTTTTTAATCACTTAGAAATAATTTTCTACTAATATATACATTATTTACAAAGAACAGTTTTATTGTTGTACCTTTCACAAAGATAAGGTGAGTCGCTGTCATTTCGCCCTCGACATTCCCGTGGTGCTTGACTGTGCATGTGATAGAGGAGTGATCATCCTCTTTTTGAGGGATGAAGGTCAGGACAGACTCTGCTTCCCAGTTTCCATGACTAATGTCCTTGTAGCTCATGACGGCTTTTCCAGCGTGGCTCCAGGTGAGAGTGGGCTGGTAGGACGGACAGGTGTGCCGGACAGAGCACTTGAAGACTGCAGGTTCACCCTCCTGCACAGACTGCTCAGCCTGCAGCTCTGGTTTTGATGCTTGCTCTGTAAATGCATTTTGAATGATTCACATTTAGGCTGTTTTCTTATTTTGTACCCTATTTAGTTGTTGTAATCACAGGTTGAGAGCTCAAAAGCAGACTTACTTACCAATCATTTTAATCGACACACAGTTTTCCACAAAGGAGTACTTGTCTTTTTGAGATGTTTCTAATTCCACCCTGAAACAATACGGGCCGTTGTCATGGTTTTTGACCTTATCAATCTCCAAGGAGCAGTTGAAACCACCCAGTGAACCAATCAGTTTTGTACGACCCTTGAAACTGTCTTTTACCCTTGTAGAGTCTTTGTGAAAAATAATATCATCCCTGTTGCCCTTCATGTGCCATATAGCTCTTATACGATCAGAGGGCTGTTCTTGAACAGGGTATTTGAATGAACAGGGCAACACGACACAAGATGAGACCAGAGCCTTCATTTCAGACTCTACACGTACCTTCCAAACATCAGCAAACACGCCTGCGCAAATAACTGCAAAATAATAAGCATACAATTAGTAAAAAATTCTGATTTTGAATAGTTCACCCAAAAAATTACAATTTGCTGTTGATTTACTAATCAACACAAGATGCAGGTGACTTTCTTTATTCAGTACAACAGTAAAGATCTTTTTTAGTTGAACCCAATGGTATACTTGGTGATTCATAAAATGCAAGTCCAGAGCTACCTTCACTTTGAGAGCCAAAAAAAGCAGATACAAAAAACTAAATGAATCCCAGAGGCTCCTGACAATATATGTAAGTCTTATGAAGCAAACAATCAGTTTGTGTAAGAAGCATTTTTTTGTTTCATATGCACAACGTACTGTACAGTACATAATGAGCGTGAGCCTGCGGGACCGTTCGCCTGAGGCTGGATTAGGTTACAATGTTGTAAATAATGTTCAGTTTCTTATACAAACTGATCATTTTGCCTCATAAGACCTCGCCAGGAGTTGAGGGGATTCATTTAGTGTTTTTGTATCTGCCTTTTTTTTGACTCTCAAAGTGATGGTAGCCATGGACTTGCATATTATGAAACACCAAGGACCGTGGGTTAAGCAAAAAATCTTCTTTACTGTTCTACTGAAAAATGTCACCGACATCTTGGATGGCCTGAGGGTGAGTAATTTAACAGTACATTTTCATTTCTGGGTGAAATATTCCTTTAATAAACTTTTAAAAAATATGTAAAGAAGTTAACATTTTAATAGAAATAATTATTTCTAATAAAATTATTAAAATAATTAAAATAATTTATTCATATAATGTATGGAAAGAAAGCTTTAAAGTCATACTGTGAAGCCAGTAGAGAAAAATTCCTGCCCGTACATCCATGGTGGACTGGACTCTAGAAACTGAAGAGGCAAAAACAATACTGATTTCTTTGCACATACAATAATTTTTGTCTAGGGCACTGGATAGACCTCACTAATCATAATTATATAGAGTTCATATACATTAACCTGAGAGTTAAACAGGGACACTATAGTGAACTAAAACCATGAATAATTCTTATATAAGTATATATATATATATATATATATATATATACACACACACACTTTTTATATTTAACTTATTTCAGCTAGGTGCTATATGACAACATTTCTCATTTGCATTTAGTTGAACTAAAACTATTTAAAAAACTCATAAAACGTCATAAAAACTATATATATATACATATTTTGACATTCATAAATGACAAAAACACAACAAAAATCACTATAACTTTAAAATAGTGGAAATTGAATGGCAATTGTATTTAAAACTAATTAAAATTATTAATAAAAACTATAATAGTATCTCAATGATACTAAAATAACACTGGTTCTCTGGAGATAAAAATTGGAACCGAAAAATTATCATTTATTGATCATACTGATGCAAGTGGAATCAGCAGATAATAAAGGATGTTGGCCAGTGATATTTGTTGATATAAGAATAATAATAACAGTAATCAGTGATGACTTGAAGCGAATACAGATAATATCAATGAGATCTAATAAGTCAGACATGTACAAGTCTAACACCATTCTAAGCTCAGCATCTGCATATGCTCACTAGGACACAAGCATGGTAGGCAAACGGAAAAAAGGCAAGTTAAAGATAGATATGGGCCTCGCTTGGGAGATCAAGTGCGATTTTTTTTTTTATTCCGTTATTATTTTCAGTTCTCTAGAAATATGTATGCAAGCAAATAATACTTTGCAAAGAAAAGGAGACAATAATTAAAACAAGAATGATAAATATGCATCTAATATGAATCACACACTAGATAAAACATATCTGCAATAATCAATAAGTAATCAAACATGATATAAATGTAATGGAAATGAACTTTACCCAAATGTATGATATTAACAGATGATGTGTTTAAATATATGAAAGAACTCTTATGTTTATTTGGAATTTTCTCATTCATCACATTTACTCGTTAAAAAAAAACTATTTTAGATAGAAATATTAACATATGCTTATTATCAGGAAAACTTTCCATTTATTTTATCATGATGTTAATAATTATTATATAAAGTATTAACAAGAAAGAGAGCCTACCTTATTTTTTAGAGTGTGACTAATGTGCCTTGACTGACTGAATTGCTGACTGAACTCTAATGCAACCCAGAGATATACACTGCCCTAAAAATAACAGGAAGTGCATTTAATACCACAGACCTCTGAGAATGTAAACCCTTATCTCTTTTCTCGTATTTGAGGATGCTGTGCTGAAAAGCATCAGAGCATAAGTTCAGACCTAAGAGTCAATGAATGTGTATTACTTGAAACTTTGAAATGAAGAGAATATGAAACAATAAACGAAACAATGTAAATGGAGTACAAGATTCACTCTGTTAGCTCCCTTGAAGCTGCACACACACAGGCTTGCTATTAAGAACTCAAATTACATTCTTAGATCATTCATTACCGAGACTTGGTGGCGAAAGAGATCTTTAATAAAGGAATAGTTACACCAAAAATGAAAATTATGTCATAATTTACTCACCCTTATGTCGTTCCAAGCCTACCTGACCCATATACATTCTGTTTGTCCACAGTAAATCAAATTGACAGTTGAGACCTCTCGGTTTTCCTAAAAATTAAGATTAAAAATCATAAAAATCCCATAGACTTACATTGACGGAATGTTCAGATGAGCCAAGACTATTCAAACTCCAACATTCAAATGTAAACACACTGAAGCCCATTACACCGTGTCTACACTGGACGCGAGCGGCACGACAAAATACTATAGAACTCATTATAATCAGTGATGCTGTCTACACTGGATGCGGCGTGGCGCGGCGCGACACAACAAATCCCCGACAGTAAACTGCTGCTGCGTTCTATTTATGACGTGTTGACACAAATTTCAAACGATTTTCAATGGTCGCTTTGTCGCGTCCAGTATAGACATACTTTAGCTGTTGCGGCGCGGCGCGTCCGGTGTAGACACGGTGTAGACTCAATCAAGCTTCCCTTCTATGTAATATTTCTAAGCCATTCAAACTAATTCAAGCTTCCATTCAACCTTATCCATCTATCTATCTATCTATCAGCTGGTTGTACCTGGTTTTAGCTGCTTTTTTTTCAAAATCAGCTGGTTTTACCTGGTTTTTCGCTGTTTTTTAATAAATCGGCTTGTTTTGATTGGTTTTTAGCTGTTTTTTGCTAAATCAGCTGGCTTTAGCTGTCTTTTATTTTGCTGTTTTTAATAAATCAGCTGGACTTTAAAGGGGTCATATGATGCGATTTCAATTTTTCCTTTCTCTTTGGAGTTAGCTGTTTTTTATTTTTTTGCTTAATCAGCTGGTTTTACCTGGTTTTTAGCTTTTAAAACTACTAAATTAAAACTTAACTATTTCAAACTGAAAACCTTCAAACTTCAAGCTTTTAAAACTAGGCTACTTCAAACTTTGTCTACAAACTTTTTTTATCTAGTTGGGAAACTATTGAGAACATTGGTCAAGTTGAACACAGAAAACATACAAATATATTTACTGGCAAGAACTTGCAAAGCAACCATAGAAAGCAATGATACGGTGGCCGAGAAGTGCAAAACAAATCACAATTCTGAAAACAAAATAACAAATTACAAATGCAAATGCAAGTCTAAAAAACAAAATAACAATTCAGAAAGCACAACAACAATTCAGAAAACATTATCACAAGTCAGAAAACACAAAGACAAATCCGAAAACAAATTAACAAGTCAGAAAACACAACGACAAATCAGACAAACCGGAAGAGGTAGGTATAGTTTGAGACAACGCCATTGGTTTGGGATTTTCTGAATTGTTGTTGTGTTTTCTGAATTGTTATTTTGTTTTTTAGACTTGCATTTGCGTTTGTAATTTGTTTTCAGAATTGTGATTTGTTTTGCACTTATCAGCTACCGTACAATGACCATAGGCGTATATGTGTGCTTGTCGTTGTTCACAATGCAAAGTTAGTGCTTACTTGCGCGTAAGCTCTAGCGAACTGGTGGAATCACAGCCGTAAACGCAAATGTTGTCAATGATAACGATTTCTTTTCCAGGGACTGGGTGTTTTGATATGTGAAAATGAAGATCTAATATACATTTATCAGGAAAATGTGTTTTAGGAGTCATTTTAAAAGTTTCCAAACAGCTCCCTCTGTAGTTCAAACGCTTTCAGAAAATAGACCTAAACAAATCTGGATGAGCAGCTGTAATAATCATCAAGAATGCATGCTTTCTTGCGATAGTTTAACTATTGCTGTCAGTCTACATGGGAATAAAAACCAAAACTAAAAGTGAGTGTATAGAAATTTTCCAGTTAAGCCATTAGAAAGGAATACAAAAGAAATTCAGTGTCATTTTGGATGCATAAAGCATATTTTCCTTGTTTACTTTTGCATATAATGAGTGTGTGGTCATGCTGAATGGTGTATGCATGTCCATGTTTTATAATTACAGTGCAAGAAAATAAATGAACTCCCAGTCCTTTTTGTGTCCATTTTTTCAGAGCATCACATTTCATAATACATCATGGGTAATGAAACAAAGGCCTCTGATGACCCAGGAATAGGTTTGACAAATGAAAAGCTCACCAAGAATGTCAGAATTAATCCCCTTTTGAGGAAACCCTGCAGAAAGACAAACAAGAAAAGCAAGAAAAAAAAAATCAGCACTAGAGCCTGAGCAGGAACAATTTTCAGTGCAGAACTGGGAAATGTGCAACCCTTTGCCTTTGTAAAGGAGAAAAATGCATAAAGCGATGAGTATACTGATTATTGGAGGAGCTCTTGAAGCTGTAGATTTAATCAGGTGTGATTTATAACAGTCAGATTCAAAATTCAGAAAATGATCTTTCACTCAAATCTTTAAATCAATCCTGAGAAGTTACTGTTTGTCTTAAAAATGGAACTTCCTCTTGTTCACTGTGCAGTAGCCATGAATTTGATGAACTGCTTTTTTATACACTATGTCTGTCACTATGCCAAAACATTTCACAGGGGCAGTTTCTTCATTAGGACGATAGTGTGAAAGTGAGGTTATTTTTTTTCTATCACATTCAACCAGGGTGTTACGCTAGCTGTAACTGTTTGTTCTGCCTCTGGATCTATAGTCCAATCAGCCTCAACAGTGGTGGAGGTAACGAATTACAACTACTCACGTTACTGTAATTAAGTAGTTTTTTCGGGTACTTGTACTTTTTTGAGTATATTTTTAAAGCTGTACTTTTACTTGTAGTTAAGTACAAATTAAGCAAAAAATCTACTTCGTTACTTTTAAATCATAGTTCGTTACTGAGTACGCCTACAATTTGAATTGATATTCAAATCTTTGACGGCGCTTCAGTAGCCAATAAAGATATCCGACCGTAAACGGACCAATAAAAGCCCTGCGTCTCTCTTTCCTCTCCGACAGCGAGTTTGACATGCATCTGCCTCCTGTCGATTACAGAGTCTGAATGTTCGCACGGGATTGCAGGTATTCCGCATAATTTTAATCATTCCTGCGCAAATGTGGCGAGCGCTTTATTGTAACATGAGAACACAGTCATGTAATCGCAGAAAACTGAACGCGAGCTCTCAAATAGGCCTAACTTATACAAATGAACTGCCTGTCCTCTCACTCCGATATTGCTTGTGCGCTAGGGATGGGCGTATCGATCCGAAGTATCGATATATCGATATCGATATATATTGATTGGTTCTGTCTTGCAACATTTGCGTTTGTTCAGATGAGCAGGAAAATAGTTATATCCTACACAATTACTCGCTAACAAAGGTTATTTGTCCAATGTTATAGATACAGAATAGATCCATGCCTGACCGATGAAAATCCTACTGGAAATAGTATTGGCTGTAAGTCAAATGCACCAGAAAGTCTTTCAACAATCAAAGATGGAACTTTAATTTCTTTACAATGTAAGTTTATGCTAGAAATGTTTTGGAATGGGATATTTTGTACATGATTTGTACATATAAATATCCTAGTCTGCCTAACTACATCACTACATTGTACAGACATTAGGGTCAAAGGCAAAGCCATCTGATGTTCCATTTATCTAAATAAATAGGCCTAACATATATGGCTCTTAAATCACTGCTTATAAAAATTACTTTATAGTATAGCGATTTTATACTCAAACTGAATTGAGGTCATTTATTTTATAATTGTATTACTGTGTACTTGTCTTTTTTTGTAAATTCAGTTCAGTTTGAAATCAAATTTGAAATCAAGCTTCCTTGTGCTGTAAGCTTTCGCAACAAAGTTACCCTATTTTAAAGACACAAATACACAGAATGAGTAAATGTTTAAGATTGAGATTTTTGTTATGGTAATTGATCAATTTTTATATGTATGTAAATAAAAGCCTATATTAAAATCTGTTCATCATATAAAGAGAATGTGTCTTTTTAGAAGACTTGGATTAAACCAATTTCAAAGCTTGAAATAATGATTGCTTTGAAAAATTGGATGTACAAAAAAAGTTTAAAATATCTATATGGCTGTATACAGTATGTGTTAGTTTTGCCAATGGTATTGAAAATGATTCGTCAATCGTCATGAAATCAAAAATGACCCTACTTACTTTTTAGTGCACATTACTAGTCTTGTGGTGAACAATTGAACCGTGCAAGTCAATACACTGATAAAAAAAATTGTCTGCCGTCGTAACTTTTAATCAAAAATGGAAAATTTTGCTTCTGCTCTGGAATGGCATTCTCGCTCTGATGACGTCAGTTTGACAGCTTGGGGAGAATCCTCTTGTTAAGTCATGATGTAAGGATTGCTATTTCCGGATCCAAGCCTCTACTTATTTTACTTGAGAATACTATCTCAACAGCCATTTATGGCACTATTTAATTAATATTACATATTTAAGCTAAGCATTTAAAAATTTGCTGTGCACACTACAGTCTCCGTGCTCAGTGTCTCAGACACTAATATTTTAGCCGAATAACTGACTGGCCATCTGGGATTTCAATATGGAGATAAAGGTTAGGGTTATAATTTTTTTAGTATTACATGACATCGTGGGTGTATATTAGCACAGTTTGTTGTTTTTTTGGGGGGCGTCTGGCAGAGCGTTAGGACCCAGAAGCGGTGAAGCGTGATGTCAGACGTAACAAGCAGATATTCTTAACCACTATCCTACCGTGAATCTGCTATATGAGCAAGAGGTGGAGAGGAGGTGCACCACAATAAAACCACGTCCTTTATTCAATATTCCGTTTCACTTGGAAATACATCACAACACTGAAGTCAGTTGCAACTTCCGGTTCATGGGTACTTTAATACGGATATTTTTCAAGGTATTGAAGTTATAAATTCCTGTATCATGACCACTAATTCACATACTTTGTCAATAAGATAAAAGTGGGTTTTGTTCAAATTAGCTATTATCCACATAGATCTTTGATATGAATATTTTTTGGTAATTCATTAAATATCGGCGGCTAAAAAGTAACTAGTAACTAGTACTCTGAGTAGTTTTTGAGAGGAGTACTTAGTACTTTTACTTAAGTACTGTTTTGACACCAGTACTTTTTACTTGTAATTGAGTACTTGTACTTAAGTACAAATTTTCAGTACTCTTTCCACCACTGAGCGTCAAGTCACATTCTGTGGGGTACCGCCCCTTTTTGTGCGATTTCACACCAAGAATTGCCCAGAGTGTTCTCATAGACTTCCATACAAAGATTGATTAATTGATTGGTTGTTTCTTTCTGAACTGCAGGCACTGCAGTGAAATCTCTATGGGCTAGCACTGACGTGCTTTCGTCATCATACATTAACTTGTGCAGCGATTGGTGGGAACGAAAGACCTCTATTAATAATCTTTAGGCTAAAATCGGGACTAGTATGTATGGGCTGAATAAAGCAAACCAGTATCTTACCAGTAAAGTTTTGATGGATCATGATTGTAATGGAGGTAAAATTGATTACAGTGTATGTCACTACAGATTACAGTGACATACAGGAGTTGTACATTAAAGCCCTGCACAGGCCTCAAATCTAGGCCCTAGCCCGGCCCTTGTCCGACAACTTATCAAAATTCTCGGCCCGAGTACGACTGGAGCCCCGTTTTTTTTTTTTCTTCTCTCTCTCTCTCAATCTCTCTCTCTCTCCTCTACATTAGGCTACACTCTTAAAAATAAAGGTGCTTCACGATGCCATAGAATAACCTTTTTGTCT
>NW_015539920.1:623905-633551 GCF_001515605.1 Sinocyclocheilus anshuiensis
TGCTGTGAAGAACCTTTTAAGAACCTTTATTTTTAAGAGTGTACACAGCCTATACTATTGTTGCAGCCATGAAAATATTGAATTGAAAACAAGTTAATTTACAAAAATGTCTGGAGCATTTTTGTTTAATAAAGTTTTTGTCTTTTAAAATAACAAACAAGAGGCCAATGGCCAACAGCGAGTTGACAACGTTTGATCAATATAGCCTCTCAAATCAACACTTGACTTGCCTACAATAAAATCCATAGATATAAAACACTTCAAGCATATCACAATGCTAATTTAAATGTTTATTATGTTAATGTCACTGGTGATGATTTATAGATGTATAAAAAATGCTCTAAACAAATGTAAAAAATGTTCCCACTCAGTTTTTGCTGTGACACTGTATACATAAATTGTGAACTTTAATTTATCTTTAAAAAAACAAAAAACAAACAAAAAAAAGCTTGTAGAAAATATAGTTTGTGAGAATCATCCTCAAACTTAATCTTGAACTCATAAAGGGGAATCCAGGGAAGTAGAGGAACAAGGAAACGTAAGGGAGGCACACATGAAAACCATCACTGGAGTGCTGTGTGTGTGTGTGTGTGTGTGTGTGCGCGCGTTTTTGTGACAAATGAGGACATACATTTGTATAATGACAAAGGTATAACATAGGTATTACAAGGAGAAGGTGACTTTTCAGGACACAAAAACAAACCTGTGTGTGTGTGTGTGTGTGTGTGTGTGTGCGCGCGAGGAGGGAACAAACAGACCAGGGACACTACTACTCTGAAGAAATATGTCTTAAAAAGATGCAGTAACCACTCATAAAAAGTTATGACTTGCATTAGGTATCAAACCATGTATCTGATGCCAATGTGATTTATCTTTTTTCTTGCATATAGTTTTCTTTAAAGTAAAAGTAACTTGTTTGATATTTAATACATAGATTTTTTAGAGTAACCAGTATTTTTTTGTGACCAAGCTGTGAATGAAGATACAGTAAATGTTATATGTACAGTAAAAAAAAAAAACTATTGTACGATTTTGTAGACTAGTCTATTATTTCTTCCTTGCAGTATCTCACCTTGTGTATTACACCTTGTAATACACAAGTGAGAAGACATCCTTGTGCATGCCATTTGTTAAAGTTGCCATCACTTAACTCACATCCTGTTCAAATGAAGACAGAGGTCAAGTTCATGCCACATACAGTCCACATAGTGGTGCATACTGGGAACAAAATACACACACACACAGTGAACAACAGCAGAAATGTTTCTAAGTAAAGTTAAATGAAATATACTGTAGAAATTTAAAAAGAAACTTATTGATCAGTATGAATGTTAGTTCTGTTCTAGTATTTTAGGCAGTATGTTTTAATAAGATAGCACAATGAAAAGCTGAAGCCCATCACTGGCTTCCTGTGTGAAGTCTGAACAGGATATAGTTGCAGCTGTGGAAAAGATATTTTACATATGAGTTGAAAATATACTTTCATTCAAATTCATGCAAAAACCCTGGGAATTCCACAGTATCAGGGTGGTGATTTACATAGGTAAGCTCCCACTGACATTTCCTTCATAAAGTTTAATTAAAGGGGTCGTATGATGCGATTTCAAGTTTTCCTTTCTCTTTGGAGTGTTACAAGCTGATTGTGCATAGATAAGATCCCTGAAGTTGCAAAGACTAAAGTCTCAAAACCAAAGAGATATTCTTTATCAAAGTTAAGACTCAGCCATGCACCCCTAAAATGCCTCGTTCTAACACGCCCCCACATATCTACATCACTATGTGGAAATATTTGCATAATGCCGCTCAAATGTGCACGCAAAGAAAGAAGGCGTGGTTTCAGTAACCGCAGTTAGTGTTGAAGCAGCCATGTCAGGGAGACGCCGTGTTTCTCTAGGCGAAAGCAAAAGCACTTTATTTGGCCTTCGAGAAGTAGATGCATTTAGGAATCTTTAAGATTACTTACAACAGAACAGCAATGCATTTTATGGACGACCGTTTCACGAATCTAGGAGAGGAGGTAATTCTGACTTTGCTATGACAATCTGGCGCTTCTGAATTTATTTTGAAAGATGAAGCTCGCGATTATGGTAAGGGGCGTTTCCTACGAGTGCTTGCGGTGTTTGGCCAATCACAATGCACTGGGTCAGCTGGCCAATCAGAGCAGACTGCGCTTGTCGGAAGGAGGGACTTTGTAGAAAATGAAGCGTTTGAGAGAGGCGGGGCATAGAGGACCTACAATAATGTACAGTATTTGAAAAATAATGTGTTTTTTGAACATTAAAGCATGTCAACATATTCTGTTACACCAAATACACAAAATAATGATCTTTAAAAAAGCATCATATGACCCCTTTAAGATTAAATTGAGGACAGAACCATCAAGTATTTTTGCACCATCCAGCCGGACAGTTACAGCTGTTAAATCATGCAGTTCTGTATCGATCTGGGCTTCTTGACACATTACCCTATACTGCTGTGAATCCGGATCAGATCGGAAAAGTTCATAAAGTTACATTTTATAAAAATACTGGCCATTTGTTTGTAAATGTAATCCATCCATGGTATATCTAATTTTCATTTGATTGAGCAGAATATATATTATACTACATACGTATATACATACATATATACATGTACTCACTCAAAAAACTTAAGTCGATTACATTAAGCATTATGATTTTGTGCAGCCTTGTAGGTGTACTTGCATAGAGGTTCAGTTTTCTCAAATGAACACCATTTCTAAATCCACTGATTTGCAGTGTTTTTGCTAACATTGTAACTTCCAAAAGGCCTAAGCAGACATAGTTAAAATTTTTGTGCAAAAAGCAAGAACCACTGGACCACTGAACAGTGCTATTTCAATTTTAAGTTATATATGTTTTATATTTATTATACAATATATGCAAAGCTACGTTTAATATGATACTAAACTTCCTGTATATATTTGATTAATTAATTTTATTAATATATAATTAATTTAACCCTTCAGGACACTTTTATGTTGAATGTGTACAGCCAGTCTTTCAGATGCCTTTGAAATAGGAAGTGCACAAATGATCACAAACATCACGTTCAGCAAGATACAAGGGGAAGGAAGCTCTCAAACATTCAGAGCATCAGTCTTCTTCTGATTAACTCAGGCATTGTTTGAGGCAAAAGGCCTAAGTAGACATAGTTAAAATTTTTGTGCAAAAAGCAAGAACCACTGGACCACTGAACAGTGCTATTTAAATTTTAAGTTATATATGTTTTATATTTATTATACAATATATGCAAAGCTACGTTTAATATGATACTAAACTTCCTGTATATATTTGATTAATTAATTTTATTAATATATAATTAATTTAACCCTTCAGGACACTTTTATGTTGAATGTGTACAGCCAGTCTTTCAGATGCCTTTGAAATAGGAAGTGCACAAATGATCACAAACATCACGTTCAGCAAGATACAAGGGGAAGGAAGCTCTCAAACATTCAGAGCATCAGTCTTCTTCTGATTAACTCAGGCATTGTTTGAGGATACAGCATTAAGTGACAATATTTAACATTTTATCTACACAGTGGCTATTTAAATCCCTTAATAAGTAACTAATGGATTGCACTTGTTGCACTGTGCTCTATAAACAGCGAGAAATTAAACAATGTTCAAAAATGAAAACAATGGGATTCTGAAACAATACTCAATGCTTATTAGTAATTGTAGTAGCAACTGAAGTGCCATAAATGATGACAACATATATTCCCAGGTGCTGAACTTTGATGCAGAGATGGTTTTCTGGAGCTGTTTAATGTCTGTTTTTCTCTGGCTCAGAGGTTAGTAAAATGAAACGAGAAATTAGTTATTTTTGCATGACCGCTGTTTTAAGTTGTAAATTAAGTTGTACATTTTAGTGAATTTTATACAATAAAAGCATTCAATTTTCAGTAAATTTTCTCAGATCTTAGGCCATGCAGTATTAAAAATAAAGTAAAATTAGTCAGTCCTCACACAAAGGAATTACAGTGTACTTCCTGTCATGGGAAAAACTATTAGGTGAACCAAGATGAGTGTCTTGGAAAAGAATATAGACCCATACTAAAACAAAAGGAAATCCGTTAGAAAATTTCCCCTTTATAACATTAAAACTTACATTTGTAAGTTAAATCTGCTGAAAATTTACTCACCCTCAGGCCATTCAAGATGTAGATTACTTTCTTTCTTCATCGGAACAGATTTGGAAATTGTCTGCAGTGAATGGGTGCCATCGGAAAGAGAGTTCAAACAAGTCATAAAACCACCCAAAATAATCTACAAGTAACGGACTCCAATCCATCAATTAACGTCTTTGCATATATCATTACTATATGATATAGTAATATAGGGGGAGGGGTCCAATCCATCAATTAACATCTTTAATTGAATCAAATCGTGTCAGAAAATATGACCTAAACACATCTGGAGAGTGGCTGTAAGGTTGTTTGCGTAAAAATGTTAATGTTGCTTAGCAAAAGTGAAAACTTACCATAAAATGCATATATCATTACTATATGATATAGTAATATAGGGGGAGGGGTCTTCTGAGAGACATTAACCTATAAACAATACATTGCACAATCCAAATAAATATTGGCAAACATTCATTTATTAATAATAAACAGTTTAGTTTATTTAATACACTCTTGATCTGAGTTTTTTTTTTAGCAAGAAATTGCACTAAATTTCCCCAGTTCATCTCAGTTGAGGTTAGTAGACACCATGAAATTGTTGAATAAGACAGTCTCTGAAAACTCAAATGCAATCACATCAGCCAGTCAATGTTTAGACAACGCTTATTAAAATCAATGCCAGTTCAAATAGTTACTATCAATGGTTGTGAGGATAATGCTTCATCACTGACCAATTGATGTCAAGGATCAGAAGATCCATTGTGCTCCGTAATCCTATTCTTCATTTAATTTCCACAATTCTGTCAAAGAGCAGAAACATCTAATCTAACACAAAGCTGTTCAAATCACTCACTGAGAGCTGAAACAGAAAGTACAGAATAAACAGAGGTAGCCTACTCAACACTATTTAAATCCAAAACCGACTGCAAACCAAATGAGACATCAATTCATAATCAACTCAGGTAAAGTCACTTTTACTTTTTTACTTTTGCATGTATGTATGTTCGTGTTTTATAATCACTGTGCAAGAATGAACTTAAATTAACTTTTTAATCCTTTTATTGTGTTCCTTTTTTTTCTCAGAACATCACATTTCACAATATTTCATGGGCAATGGAAAATCAAGGCCTCTGATGACCCAGGACTCAAGACAAAATATTAGGAGGAGAAAAAAAAAGCTCACTAAGCATGACCCAGAGGATGAGGTTTGTTTTGCGGACACCCTGCGGAAAGACAAACATTCAAAAGTGCTGTCCACGAAAGACTACAGTTTGGCAAAACTAAATCTTCCAAGAAGCTATCACACCCGTCATCAGCACAGTCTAACCAGGAACAGTTTTCAAAGCAGAGCTGGGAAATGTGCAACCTTGCCTTTGTAGACGAGAAAAATCCACAAAGCTGACAGACCTAGTTCAGTTTACAGTGAATATACTGACCCCTAATGGAAATGTCAGGACCTCGTGAAAACTCCTAAAAGATTTAGATGGGTGTGTGATTTGTAAATATTTTTGGAAATATGGGTTCCATTTAAACATTTAAATAATTTCTGAGCAGTTTCTGTTTGTCTTTGAAACAGAACTTCCCCTTTGTCATTGTCAGTAGAAGCAATTAATTCGGATTAATTGAATTTCTGCAAACCATGCATTAAAACCATCTTCCAAACCAGCATTAAAAATATGCATTTTTGTATCTGAAGAATAACCATCTTAAAAAAAAAACCATCCAATACTACTGTGATTTAAAATGTATCTTAAATTCTCAAAGATGTGGCAAGAATTGCATTAGATAGCAAACGATGCATCAAATGATGCAAGAACTTTTCTCAGAACTAGCTTCTCTTTCCTGATGCCAAAGTGATTTTGGATGTGCAATGTTTTGCATGTATCTTTTTTCAAATTAAATTAATTTGTTTGATATGTTGCTTGATATCTCTAATACATACCAAATTCAGTCTTTTTAAGTGTTGCAAATACATTTTATGGCCACTGGAGAAAGCAAATCTTAAGAACAAAGGCTTCTCTTTCCTGATGCCAAAGTGATTTTGGTGGATGTGCAATGTTTTGCATGTATCTTTTTTCAAATTAAATTAGTTTGTTTGATATGTTGTTTGATATCTCTAATACATACCAAATTCAGTCTTTTTAAGTGTTGCAAATACATTTTATGGCCACTGGAGAAAGCAAATCTTAAGAACAAAGGAACATTAAATACTGCAGGCTCCATTTCATCGTTTCATTTTTTACAGTACCTCAAACAGTAGAGATAGTAGAGTTGTTGACAGACGAAGGTCAAAGTAGCTCTTCAGTTACAACTGAACCTCACAAAGTTTGTTTTAACAGCCCAGCTGTTTAACCAACCACACATGATGGCATACAGAGAAGTCACATGACAATATATCATTTTTTAGTCCACATCCTGTTAAAATGAAGACATAGAGGTTAAAAAACACACACATTGGATTTGACTGTGTTCTCTCAAATACATAATCACAGTTTTAGCCTCAGAATAGGCTACACTTGATGTGTTTGTTTAATGGTGTTACTATAAAACACCATAACTATAAAACACCTAGCAACAACCCAAAAAACACCTTAGCAACCCCATAGCAATGTAGTAAAAACCATTAGGTCCACCTAAGCAACCGTATAGCAAAATCTTGGCACTCACACACAATGCCTCATGATTCTGGTAGCAATTACTTTAAATGTAATCCATTCATACATGTATGATTACTTTTTACTACATTTAGCGAACACATTCACTCAAAAAACTTCTTATATAGAATTAACATATTTTATTAACATGTACATTTCAGGACACTTTTATGCTGAATGTGTACAGCTAGTCTTTCAGAATCCTTTGAAATAGAAAGTGACCAGGGGTGGTTCTAGGGTGAGTGGATACCCAGGGCTTAGCCCAGAGAATACACGGGATGCACTTCAAATAAAATATGTTTAAAAGTTACATTGGCAAAGAGACAAGTATATTTAAACACGCAGGGCTCTAGCCTACACATACATACACAGGAGCTCCTGCATGCATTTACACTGCACTTACAAATTGCTTAAATAATGTTATGAGATTATGTTTTAAATATAAAATTTAGAACACAGAAATATGAAATTATAGAAAAATAGAATACTTTTAAAAATTACACTAAAATTGCCAGTAGGTGGCAGCAAGCCACTGTCTTAATGACTGGAACGAATGAGTCATTGAGTCATTTATTCAATCGATTCCTTCAAAACGTCTGATTCATTCAGGAAGGAAGTTTTATTAAAGGTGCACTAAGCGATTTTTGAAAAACACATTTGACCACTGTGTCGGACCGAGTCCCAAAACAAACTCACAGCCAATCAGCAGTAAGGGGCGTGTCTAGTAATGATAGGGAGAAGAGAGTGCTCAGTGAGTGCACAGGATGGATATTATCAGATGGACTAGATAGCGAGAGATGGCAGGTAAAAAAAGAGGAATATTTCGGAGGAACAAAACATTAAAAAAGCTACGATCAGGCAAGAGATAAGACTGCATAAATATAGGATCAGCTTTTCAGCGGCGGAGAGAAATAAAGGAGCGGAAGGGAATCGGATGCCGATGTTGCTTTGTTTCTTCTCGATAGGTGAGTTATGTAAATTTTGCAACACTTTTCTATGTTGGCTTTTGCTTGAATATGCTGCGGCCGGCAGGCATGGCAGATCCACCATCGTCGCTGCCAAGGTTGTGTACATATGTGTG
The DNA here is from genome assembly GCF_001515605.1 of Sinocyclocheilus anshuiensis. Classification (NCBI taxonomy): domain Eukaryota; kingdom Metazoa; phylum Chordata; class Actinopteri; order Cypriniformes; family Cyprinidae; genus Sinocyclocheilus; species Sinocyclocheilus anshuiensis. The sequence continues at coordinate 631,791 of NW_015539920.1, forward strand.
GGGCGGAGTTATCAAAATATGGGTGAGGTCCAAGCGGCAACCTCCCGGTCTCTCGCTTGAAACTAACACGGAAGTGACTAAAACTGCAATTCATCGACTGGCCGCTAGAGACTGGCTCAAAAAGGGAGTCAGTCCCATACACCTGCCATGTTAAAATGCCCAACTTTACAGCAGAAAAAAATGTTTACAGCCTGGTACAAAAAGTGGTTTCATTTCATCGTTTCATTTTTTACAGTACCTCAAACAGTAGAGATAGTAGAGTTGTTGACAGACGAAGGTCAAAGTAGCTCTTCAGTTACAGCTGAACCTCACAAAGTTTGTTTTAACAGCCCAGCTGTTTAACCAACCACACATGATGGCATACAGAGAAGTCACATGACAATATATCATTTTTTAGTCCACATCCTGTTAAAATGAAGACATAGAGGTTAAAAAACACACACATTGGATTTGACTGTGTTCTCTCAAATACATAATCACAGTTTTAGCCTCAGAATAGGCTACACTTGATGTGTTTGTTTAATGGTGTTACTATAAAACACCATAACTATAAAACACCTAGCAACAACCCAAAAAACACCTTAGCAACCCCATAGCAATGTAGTAAAAACCATTAGGTCCACCTAAGCAACCGTATAGCAAAATCTTGGCACTCACACACAATGCCTCATGATTCTGGTAGCAATTACTTTAAATGTAATCCATTCATACATGTATGATTACTTTTTACTACATTTAGCGAACACATTCACTCAAAAAACTTCTTATATAGAATTAACATGTTTTATTAACATGTACATTTCAGGACACTTTTATGCTGAATGTGTACAGCTAGTCTTTCAGAATCCTTTGAAATAGAAAGTGACCAGGGGTGGTTCTAGGGTGAGTGGATACCCAGGGCTTAGCCCAGAGAATACACGGGATGCACTTCAAATAAAATATGTTTAAAAGTTACATTGGCAAAGAGACAAGTATATTTAAACACGCAGGGCTCTAGCCTACACATACATACACAGGAGCTCCTGCATGCATTTACACTGCACTTACAAATTGCTTAAATAATGTTATGAGATTATGTTTTAAATATAAAATTTAGAACACAGAAATATGAAATTATAGAAAAATAGAATACTTTTAAAAATTACACTAAAATTGCCAGTAGGTGGCAGCAAGCCACTGTCTTAATGACTGGAACGAATGAGTCATTGAGTCATTTATTCAATCGATTCCTTCAAAACGTCTGATTCATTCAGGAAGGAAGTTTTATTAAAGGTGCACTAAGCGATTTTTGAAAAACACATTTGACCACTGTGTCGGACCGAGTCCCAAAACAAACTCGCAGCCAATCAGCAGTAGTAATGATATAGTAATGTCTAGTAATGATAGGGAGAAGAGAGCGCTCAGTGAATCACAGGACGGATATTAGCAGGTCAACTATAGCTAGCGAGAGATGGCAGATAAAAAAAAAAGGACAATTTCAGAGGAACAAAACATTAAAATGAAGGGTTACGATCAGGCAGGAGGTAGGACCACGTAATTATTGGTGCAGCTTTACAAATTTGTTTATCTAAAAAAAATGTAAATAAAATTGATGGATATTATCAGATGGACTAGATAGCGAGAGATGGCAGGTAAAAAAAGAGGAATATTTCGGAGGAACAAAACATTAAAAAAGCTACGATCAGGCAACAGATAAGTCAAGTCAAGTCAAGTCACCTTTATTTATATAGCGCTTTTAACAATACAGATTGTGTCAAAGCA
>NW_015539920.1:633899-652901 GCF_001515605.1 Sinocyclocheilus anshuiensis
AAACTCACAGCCAATCAGCAGTAAGGGGCGTGTCTAGTAATGATAGGGAGAAGAGAGTGCTCAGTGAGTGCACAGGATGGATATTATCAGATGGACTAGATAGCGAGAGATGGCAGGTAAAAAAAGAGGAATATTTCGGAGGAACAAAACATTAAAAAAGCTACGATCAGGCAAGAGATAAGACTGCATAAATATAGGATCAGCTTTTCAGCGGCGGAGAGAAATAAAGGAGCGGAAGGGAATCGGATGCCGATGTTGCTTTGTTTCTTCTCGATAGGTGAGTTATGTAAATTTTGCAACACTTTTCTATGTTGGCTTTTGCTTGAATATGCTGCGGCCGGCAGGCATGGCAGATCCACCATCGTCGCTGCCAAGGTTGTGTACGTACGTGTGGGCGGAGTTATCAAAATAGGGGCGCTATGTGCTGTACATACTGGTTTTCTCACATTTTTTGGCCATATTCAGGTGCATTTGTAAGTAGGTTAGAATACTGAAAGAACATGCAGGTCTTTTCTCTGATTATATAAAGCACCATCAATTGTTGTTACCACCACACAGTGTGTTTGAGCAATCAGGTGTTATGTAGGAAATTTTTGTTCACCAAAAAAAAAATAATAATGGTTTGAACATCAAGAATCAGCCTATGAATCTAAACAAGTGTGAGAGTCAACAAACAAATAAACAGATTTAGATCTCTAAATCACTAAAACAGTAACAACAAAACATTAACAGAAATAACAACAAATAGTAAGAATTACAGAAAATAACAGGACAATTCAGCTTCAACTTTTAAATGCTTTCTGAAAAATGATAAAAAAAATTATAATAATAACATTTAAGTGGTAGCTGCCATAAAAAATTGCTCATTGTCTATTTGTCTGCCTTGTTGTCAGATTATATTTACACTGATACTCCGCCCACCATGGTCTGATTGAGCGGGACAAAGGAAACATGTCTGGTAACAGGATCAGTGATGTGGAGAGTACACACAGTCAATAGAGACTGAGAAATTATTTTACAAGAGCAAGTGAATGATTTCTATCACATCACATTAATTATAAAATACTTCCGCTTCATTTGAAACCATTTTGGGGTATGGGCATGTTTGTTTTGGTGCTTTCAAATTTTAGGCTTGTTCGAGATGCATCGGCGTTGCGCAGAACGATCGCTATGGCAGAAAGTCTGCCACAGACCATTCTAAATGCTAAACAATCTGTTCATATAATCGCTCTACACTCTTAAAAATAAAGGTGCTTCACGATGCCATAGAAGAACCTTTTTGTCTAAATGGTTCCATAAAGAACCTTTAACATCTGAAGAACCTTTCAGTTTCACAAAAGGATCTCTGTGGCGAAAGAAGGTTCTTCAGATTACAAAAAGGTAAGAAAGAGATGGTTCTTTAAAGAACCTTTGACTGAATAGTTCTTTGTGGAACCAAAAATGGTTCTTCTATGGCATCGCTTGAAGAACCTTTTGAAGCACCTTTATTTTTAAGAGTGTAAATACGTGCGTGTGTCCTAGAAAGTCTGTGCATATAATAACATGATTAAACAGTCTATATTTGTTGCTATACCGTAACAATCTAATTTTGACAGGTGTTGAGATCAGTACTATGAAGTTATAGCCTACAGTAAGTTACAAATACCTGAAGCAGCAGCATTTTGCTGTTTAAGTGCTGGTTTAATATAAATTATTTTAATGCACATTAAATGATGCGCACAAGACACGGTAATAAAAAGTACATTCGGGCCTTCCATTAACCCACCCCTAGCGCCACCCTGGAAGTGACTAAATTATCACAAGCATCACGCTCAGCCAGATACAGGGGGAAGGAAGCTCTCGGATATTTAGCACATCAGTCTTCTTCTGATGACCTCAGGCACCGTTTGAGGACACAACATTAAGTAAGTTACTCATTTACATTTTTTTAATCCCTTATTAAATATGTATTATTTAAATCCCTTATTAAATAACTAGTTTATTGCAAATGCCGCACTGCACGTGCTCAATAAACAGTGAGAAATGAAACTATGTTGTCATTCTAAAACAATACTTAGTGGTTACTGGGAACTGAAGAGCCGTAAATAATGACAACATTTATTCCCAGGCGCTGAACTTTGATGCAGAGATGGTTTTCTGGAGCTGTTTACTGTCACTCTTTCTCTGGCTCAGAGGTTAGTAAAATATAACTACATAAAATGGTTATGTATGACAGTTTTAAGTTGTACATAATCAGTGTTTAGTCTTTTCATGTAGTGAATTTTACACACATGCAAAAAAAATCTTTAATTCTCAGTTTTTTCTGCTCTTGGGCCATTGCAGTATTAACAATAAAGTATACTGAGTCATTCCTCACACAAATGAATTACAGTCTACTTTCTGACATCTATGGGGAGGAAACTATTAGATGAACCAAGATGAGTGTCTTGGAAAAGAATTTAGGCTCATACTAAAACAAAAGGAAATCCATTAAAAATGTTTAATTATGATGTAATGTCACTGGTATAACATTAAAATTGACATTTGTAACATATAAAATAATTGAATTGGTTACTAAATTGTTAAGAAAAAATATAAAATAATTTTGAGTCATTCTGCTTTCAGTGTCACCTACTGCTGTGGAATGGAGTGCTGAAATGCCAAAATCAGTGGTGGGTTTGTCTGGATCATGTGTGGTGATTCCCTGTACTTTCAGCTACCCTGCAAAGGGAAAAACATACACAGAATTTACAGGGATTTGGTACAAAGGACTTTATGAATTTACAGTATACCATACAGACACCTCAAAAATCAGTGACACATTCAAAGGTCGCACTAGTCTCACTGGTGATTTGCGCCAAAACAACTGTTCTTTGAAAATCAGCTCTCTGAGCAGCAGTGACACTGGACCATTCATATTCCGGATTGAGATTAAAGATCTGGACAATTTCAGCTATGTGCAGAATAAAACTTCTGTAACAGTGAAAGGTAAGAGAAATTTGTTCAATTAAAAGGTTTTAAGGTTACCTTCACTCAGGTTTCAAAAGGGTTTTATTTTTTCGCAGTGATGACACAGAAGAACCATGTTTTTTAGTTCCCCATGAATATGAAGCTTCTAAAACAGCCACTTTTTTCTTAGCGTGAAGAACATTTTAATCATCTAAAAAAAACATTTTCCACTACAAAGAACATTTTGTGTAATGAAAAGGTTTCATGCATGTTGGATTAAATCGTTTGTCAGCATGTTTTCTATAACTTAGCTTGTGCATCTGCAGTTTTTGAGTGAAAAATTCAGCCTTATTTGTGAATAATTTTGGCAATATTCACTCGAAAACAATACACCCAATTTACATTCATGCATTTGGCAGATGCTGTTATCCAAAGAGACTTACATTGCATTCAGTGCTATACATTTTTTCTTTTCTTTTCAGTTTATGCATTCCCTAGAAATCAAACCCACAACCTTGGTGTTGCTAGCGCCATGCTCTACTGTATGAACTAGGAAGGAACAATGAGGTCTATGATCAGTCCGTTCAAAAAAGAAATACAAAACCTATGCTTACTTTAAGAACACAATTTGATAAGATTAAATCCAAAATTTGGTAATAATATAGCATAATGAGTAATTTATAAATCTTTTTTTTTTTTTGGAAGCCCGTCATAACATTAGCTAGAATTTTCTGGAAGAAGAAAATCCTCTCCGGATCAAAATGACTGAATCACAACATGAGGGTTAATCACTATGATTTGTTGTGTAATATACAAATTAATATTTCAATTAATGTGTCAGGTATGAGAAGTGGTGGAAAAACTGTTGCATCAACAATTTGTGTGTCTTCACCAGAAACACCAGAGATTCCTACCGTCTCTGTGGAAGAGGAAATGACATCAGGGAAACCGGTGACTGCTACCTGTGCCGTGTCTCATTCCTGTCCATCAGACCTGCCTCGTGTCACCTGGAACCATGACGGCACACACTCGAGTCTATCACAGCCGCAAAATCCCGGTCAATTGAAGCTTACATCTTACACCCTGGCCTTCACCCCTTCTAGAGAAGACCATAATAAACATCTCAGCTGCTCTGCAGAGTTTGAAGGGAAGACAGTGACAGACTACAAAACACTCAAAGTTAAATGTAAGTCGACTATGTGAGTTTAAGACAAATAAATGATCAGATGCTAATTCACATCTTGTCTTGTTAGCTGTTAATAGTTTTAGGACTGTGGTTTGCAACCTTTTTGACTCAAAATCCCCCATTATCTTAATATATTAATATTAATAATGATATATTAATTTCAATACTTTTGAATGATCCTGTGGCCAAAATATGCAATGTCTGCAGAGACCCCCTGGTTGAAAACCACAGTCTTATGAAACGAAATGAATCCTTGGCACAGGGTTAGCCTGGTGAGACCATTGTTGAGGTAATAAATAGCGTTTTATCAACATTTTGTCTCAATCAGATCCTCCATATGATGTAAAAGTGGTCTCTAAACCCTCAGTGAAAGAGAATGACTCTGTTGAACTGACCTGCTCCAGTGACAGCAACCCTCCTGCAAACAGCTACCACTGGTTCAGCTCAAATGGGATGTTGTTAGGAAACAAACATACTCACAAACTGGAGAGAGTATCTCGGCATACTGAGGCCATTTCCTGTACAGCCATTAACACACTGGGAAAAAACAGTTCTGGTCCACAGAAAATTCATGTGCTGTGTAAGTAGAGTTTTTTGTATGACTGGCCCTTTATTGTTTGGAGAAAGTATTTTAAGTATTTGAAGTATTTTAACCTTTAAAAATAAAAGTTCTTCATTGTCATTTATGGTTCCATGAAGAACCTTTAACATCATTGGACACTTTCCATTGGACATAAGGTTCTTTAAAGTGGAAAAGTTTCTTTAGATAAATGTTCTTAACACTAAGAGAAAAGTGGTTCTATTAAGAACTGTTCACTAAACGGTTCTTTTTGGAATTCAAGTGTTCTTCTAGGGTGTGTCGAGTGTAGCAGCATAAATGTTCCTTGTATGACTACATTATTCAATGGTATCAGACGACAAACTTCTACGTACTAACTTAAATTGCTTTTAGTAAAAACATATATTAAATTAACTGAATGTTTGACATTGTATCAAAATTTTATGTCAATCAGATCCTCCATATAATGTAAACGTGCTCACTAAACCCTCAGTGAAGGAGAATGACTCTGTTGAACTGACCTGCTCTAGTAACAGCAACCCTCCTGCAAACAGCTACCAGTGGTTCAGCTCAACTGGAACAACATTAGCAAAGAGCCCCATTTACAAACTGGAGAGAGTATCTCGACATACTGAGGCCATTTCCTGTACAGTCATTAACACAGAGGGAAAAAACAGTTCTGGTTCACAGAAACTTAATATACTGTGTAAGTATGAGTGAAAGGCCTCGGTTCAACCATTTCAATTGGTACTGTTAGTGAAAGAAGATCATTATGATTTATGATAGCTAATACTCCTATCTATCTATCTATCTAGATCCTCCTGAAATTAAAAGTGAATCTTCTTGCCAGACTATGATTTTGACAGTCTGTGCCTGTATTGTGGACTCCAACCCTCCCAGTGAAGTCAAGTGGTTTGGTCCAGATTCCTTGAAAACCTTCTCCAGCACCAGCATTAAACAAAATTAGTCTCTTACCATATTCACCCTACAGGGTTGGCTGGGTTTCCCTGAGACTGTCCAGTGCTTTGCCAATAACATTCTGGGAAATTCTTCCATAATTTTAGAAGCTCCTCAAAATGGTGAGACTTCATATTCAGTCTTTTTTTTAAACACTCTATCATTGTTTTATTGCAAAAATAATTAATTTAAATATTTGTTTGCTTCTTTTCACAGGCATAATAAAATACATTGCTGGTGCATCAGCTGTTGTAGTTGGTTTAGTCTGCATTTTAGTGTATGTTGTTAGAAAACGCTGGTAAGGATCTCTCTCTCTCTCGTAAGCTACACATTACTCACTCAATCAGTTTGTCTTGGTATTCCTTCTTGTTTCTCCTTTGTTTCCTGACAACTTTAAAATCCCTCTTCTTTTCAGTGGGAACAAAGCTAAACAACAACTTGTAACTTGGAAGAATGAACAGACTGAAATGAAGACAACCCCAAACAAGTCTGAGTTAGAAAAGTATATACAGTATAAACTTATATACAGTACCAGTCCAAATTTTTACAATCATTAATATTGTTTAGGTTTTTTTTTTTTTTAAGTCTCTTTTAAAATCAATGTTTTCTATCTGAATACATTTTGAAATGTAATTTATTCCTGTGATGGCATCATTACTCCAGTCTTCAGTGTCACATGATCTTTCAGAAATCATTCTAATATGCTGACTTGCATATTAGATTATTTATTTATTTATTTATTTTACTTTATTATATATATTTTTAATATTTCTGTTTAAACTATGATACACTACCATTCAAAAGTTTGGGATAACTTTTTTTTTTAGAGAGAAATTAATACTTTTTCAGCAAGGATGCATTAAACATACCAAATGTTACAAAAGATTTCAAATGAATGCTATTATTTTAAACGGTCTATTCATCAAAGAATCCTGAAAATAATGTATCACAGTTTCCACAAAAATAGTTTTCAACATTGATAATAATAAGAAATGATTCTTGAACAGCAAATCAGCATATTAGAATGATTTCTGAAGGATCATGAGACACTGAAGACTGGAGTAATGATGCTGAAAATTCAGCTTTGCATTACATGAATAAATTAAATTTCAAAATATATTAAAATAGAAAATTGTAATTGAAACTGTACTTTAAATTGTAATAATATTTCAGAATATTACTCTTTTTGCTGTATTGTTTTGCTTTGGTGAAAAAGGCTCATATCATAAAACAGGACATCTTAATGATTCCAAACTTTTGACTGTAGTGTATAATATAATTTTTGATACATAACTACATATCAGAACATTTACTAATGATTTTTATCTATCATTTTATGAAAAGCAGAAAAGAGAAAGGCAGTGATGCAGATATTTACATAAACTGCCTGAAAGGTAGAGTTTATGACAACTTGGGGGTGAGTACAACTTTGTATCGGTGACAAAACTTTTTACTTTCACAGCTATTAGTAACGCAGAAGTCTGTTTCTGAGCAGCGCATCAGTTCTTTAGACATTTATTGACAAGTTCTTGGAGGTGTTGATTTTCAGTGTGACTTTAATGTGTTGTTTGTGTTATGCATGTAAAAGAATTGCTTGATGGAACCTGGTTGCACTTTATTTTACAAGCTGGGGCGGTCTCTTCATTAGGGAGATAGGGCAATGCACCACCAAAGTGCGAAAGCGACTTTGTGCACCAAAGTGCGATCTCTATGAGTTCCGGGAGGGCTGTGGTGGTCAGTGGTGTTTATGAAGACTCCCAAACACAGACACGAACACTCACTCTGACGGATGAACAGTTCACTGGTGATGCCGCCTTCAGATCGCCACATTATATATCTATATACAGTCAGGTTATGGCGACTGGTCTGTTGGCATCTCCGTGTAGTCCTGTTTGGTATTGCAGCTTGACTTGTAGTTATTATATATGTATAGAAAATGCTCTAAACAAATGTAACATTTATTTTGTTTTTTGATTGAACTTAGTAAAACAATTATCTTTATTAAAAATGTTTCAAGGCTTAATACTTTTCCTTTTGTTATACTGGGAAAAATCATACCGTGATGTATGCTAAAATGTATGCGTAACCTAAGAAAGTACTGCATAATATAGAGTAATTGCATGGGCTAGGGTTAGGTTTAGGGATAGGTTCAGGGTTAGTATTTAGTTATTACCCAGTTATTGTAAATACTAAAGCAAGTACATAATATGTACGTGCGGAACAGGACTGTCAAAAAAAAGTGCTACCTGGAACCATCGCACTTCAGCTAGCTGTTAAAACTGATAACAACACACCGAAGACTCATGCATGCAGATATTAATGTGCAAAACTGTGACTAAAAAACAACACTGCGTGTGCCTTAACATTTATAATTAAAAGAGAATACTTCATCAATAGAATCTACATTGTTTGAGATGTCTCTAACATATTTTGTTTTTTTTAAGTAGTGTGATGAGACCATTCTGATCTGACAACGTCCTGGAAGATGAAGCAACCTACGCAAACGTGAAGAAAAGAACACGTGCAGTCCAACAAGAAATGACAGATCAAAGAGGAAAATAAATGTTTGTTGACTTAGATCTTATTATGCACTGAAATTGTTCAAATTGTAAATATGACTTTAATGACTAAAATTATCTTTAAAAGGTCTGAGGACCTTTGTAAATGTAAATATTACATTAAATTAATTGTTTACCCAAAAATAGAAATTTGGTGAACATTTACTCACCCTCAGGCCATCCAAGATGTAGATGAGTTTATGTTTTTATCAGAACAGATGTGGAGAAATGTAGCATTACATCACTTGCTCACCAATGGATGCTCTGCAGTGAATGGGTGCCGTCAGAATGAGACTCCAAACAGCTGATAAAAACAATGAAATAATCCACAAGTAATCCACACCACTCCAGTCCAGTAATTAATGTCTTGTGAGGTGAAAAGCTGTTTGCAAGATTTTTTTTTTTTTGGTAAGAATGTAATTTTTGGGTGAATTAATGTACGTAAATTCATGTTATGTGGTTTTGGTTAGCTTGGGTGTGGGGGAAAATAAAACACAATGTTAAACCAACACCCCCTGGCAATGTAATCTGCATCACGCTTGTTAAAGACTTGCTGTTATGTTCAATTATATGCAATCTTCTATGCAATAGTTCAATGTAATCCAATATTATAAGGCAGTTTCAAGTGTATCCTGGGCACTAGTATGCTTGTGAAATGAGTTTAACAGCAGTTAGCACACATGGTATCATGTTCGTCAATTCTGCACCAGCTGGCACAGACTTTTGAAAATGTCATGCAGTTCCCAATAAACATTTCTGGTTTCAAATAAATAAGCAGTTTCATTTCCTATTCTTTTTGTATATATTTCTATAAAAAAATTTTAAAAAAAACTTTCCATCTTAACTAGCACAATCACACTGTATAATGGTCTTTAATAGAGCTGGACAGTAATTCAATATCAATATGTATCGCAATATTTTTTTTTTCAATAACGGTGATATGATTTTTAAACACATTTCCGATATTTCGATATACATTACCAGTGTTTCCCATACATTGATTTATTTGTGGCGTTTGACTAAATAAACATGAGCACTGCACATTTCAAAATCAAAACGAGGCGCGGGTGTTTTATATGAATGCATCTCTGAAGGTAACCTTCTTCAGAAAAGTTTCAATGTCATTTTTATTTTATCTGATAAAGTAGCATTCATGAGTGGAGCTGCTTTGAATACAGCCATTATTGGGGAAACTGCTGTTTCTGCCACTCTCAAAGCGCCTCCTGCTGGCAGACAATCAGTTTGCATTTTCAATAATAAGCCCGTCTCCAGCAACACGTTTTTGTTGTTGCTCAATTTTTTATTTTTTTCTGCAGCAACTCGGAGCACTTTTCATACTCTTTATACTGGCTGAAGCACATTTGTTTCAATCTATAAGAATAATCAGCCTACAATACCAGTCAAAGATTTTTTGACAGTAAGATTTTTATTGTTTTTTTAAAAGAAGTCTCTTCTGCTCACAAAGCTTGCATTTATTCGATCCAAAGTACAGCAAAAACTGTACAATTTTGAAATATTTTTACTATTTAAAATGACTGCTTTCTATTTGAATATATTTTCAAATGTAATTAATTGCTGTGATCAAAGCTGAATTTTCAGCATCATTACTCCAGTCTTCAGTGTCACATGATCCTTCAGAAATCATTTTAATATGCTGATTTGCTGATTATCAATATTTAAAACAGTTAAGTACATTTTTTTCAGGATTCTTTGATGAAAGATACAAAGACCAGCATTTATCTGAAATAAACAGTTTTTTGTAACATTGTAACATTATACACTATACCATTCATTCAAGAAATATATTGTGATATACATTTTGGCCATATTGTTCAGCCCTAGTCTTGACTTTAACGGTCATTTTTGACCTAAAGAAAGGCTAAAATTTCTTAAAGTATTTTGTCTGTGTATTTATTGTTGTTTTCAGAAGCTTGCAGGCACAGTATAAGGCTTTGAGTTGCCTTATACTGTGCCTGCAAGCTTCTGAAAACAGATATTTTCTCCAGAAATTAAAGTGAAAGCATAAAAGTTCATTATACATTGTCTCCAGTCAACTGAGGCCAATTCAGTTTCATGATTTAATTCTGTGACTAAATCAGCACTCCAAAGTTCCAAATTGTGTAATATTAGCATGAATCATAATTTCCTGAGCCTTCCTTGTAATTATTAAAACTAATAAAAGTAAAAAAAAAAAAACATATCTATGCAAACTGAATGAAAACTGACTAAATAACATTCTGCAAGATTGCATTGTTCGAACTATCAACACATTTATATTTTCAGAAAGTACAGAAAGTCAGAAATATTGTTTTACAAAACTGTCACTGGGGCAGTATCTTTTCAAAAACTATATGTACTTTTAAAGTACTAATATGTACCATTGCAATAAATTAGCCAAGAACAATACATATTTATAAAAACTGTATATATATATATATTTTTTTTTTCTTCTGCTTCATCTTCTTAATCAGGAGATTGCTGGCTCCCTGATCCCCCAGGGAAATCAGGAAATGGCCTGATATTAACTTAAAATGGGTGTTCTGATTGGTATATTTAAATTCTCTGCAAATATGGTGTAAATGATTCTCTTGACTTTTTTACTCAAGTGCATATACTCAAGTAACACAGTACGCAGTATGCAGTCTGCAGTATGGGATTGGCTGATGGACGGTCAGATGCAAAACTGGAAACCGTCCCACCCAGTCAAAGGCTGCCTTGGTCATTTGGCACTTCATCAGTGTATTGTTAGAGGAAGGGTTTTTAGTGTTACTTGAGTATTATGCACTCGAGTAAAAAAGTCAAAATAGTATTTTACAGTGCACCATATATGCAGAGAATTTAAATATTAAATAGATATTTAATAATAAATAAACTGAATTAAAAGAATAAAAAAACTCAAAATACATTTCAGTAAAAATGCTAAATCTTGGTATGTATTTGATCGTGGTATAATTAGAGGCGTCATGCCCATTCAAACCGAGGGGGCACTATGGAAGGCCCAAAGGACCAAAAACATGTGAATTTTAACGTCAACAACACGTTAAATACACGTATTTCACGCGTTAAATACATGATGTTTGCGCATGAAAAATCAGTGCGTTAAATACGCTTATTCAACATGTATATAATGTGTTAAATGCGCGTGAAATATGCGCTAAAAACAGTTTGAACGGGTCAGTGTCATTGGCTCCTGAATACTTGGGTCAAACCATTTCTGTGAGCTAAGGAAGGGTGTACCATTCATAGACTAGGCTGCCACCATTTACCATGCAACAGATCAGCTTATTCAGCCTATTTATTTTGTCCCTTTTTTGTCTTTTTTGTATAGCCTATAGAAATAATATATTTAAATTGCAGTTTTATGAAAAATTTGATAAAAATTAAATTGCCTCGTTTTTCTCCACTCATGCCTTTTTATAAATAAACACATTAGTGAACATTCTAGCTTTAACAGTGATCAAACTTAAGTTAGCATCAAATCATTATCATTTGTGTGGGGAAATCAGTTACAGTGGAGGTAAGCAAGCAATGCAGGTTTAAGATACAGACCATTGTAGTCAATATCTGTCATTGGAAAACAACATGAGCTTTTATTGTGCTTACATTTACAGCTATATCCAGCAGGTTACACTTATTACTTTATAATTCTTATATAGTCTTTATACAAGAATTTCAGGAATAGAATGAGAGCTTGTACTTAGGTCAAGACAGGTATAAGAACTTGATTTGGCTTTCCTGACAGCAGAAGTATTCCACTGTACTAAAGTCCTAGGCCCCCCTGAAAATTGGTATTAAAGCAATTTATCTGTGAAATGATGAGGTCATTTGTTAAAGCACTTCATAACATTTAAGTAAACAAATAAACATAAAAATACTAAGTAGCTCTGTTTTTCAGAACCACACACATATAGTTTATACAGTATCTGCAAGTAATCTGGATTGCTACTGAGAAGCCTACTGTACACTTCGTAACAGCTAGAATTACATTTATGGCTGCTTTTGTGACAGTTTATATGCTGGTTTAGCAATGTGACAGACTTGATTGGCTTACTGAAAATATTAAAAGGCTAGGACAGAAGACTAATTGTACTGCAATCTGCTCATTGACCTATACCATGAAGGTAGCTGAACAAACTCAGGGTTACAGGAATAGTTTTGATTTGACAAAACCAAACCAATGCAATCAGGCTTTGTTGATGCCATGAAGCAGCTCATGAACTTTCTCTGTCAACTTTGACCTTAAAGCTATTAACCAAACCCCTGCAAGAACTCAGTGTTATTGGCAGCAGATCAAGAGAAAATATAATTCAAACCCCTGCAACTACTCAGTGTTGGCTTTGTTGACCTGCCAGGGGACCTGTAGCGGGTTTTAAACCTAACCAGCAGTTTACTCAAATGAGACTGCGCTATTAATGCTAACTAATTTTTTTCAGTTCCCCACTTACTTTACCTTCCTCAAGCACTGACAGAACACAGACTCTGACTGAGCCAGGCCAGTTGACATCCAAGCTTGTGATCATACATTCATACAAATCATCTGCATGATGAATTGTACAGTAGGTCAGTGTGTTAACATATTCATTACTATTTTAAATCAGAATTTATGTCACTGAAAGCTCACATGTACAATAGACCTACAGTACAACATACTTTCTATTCACAAAACCAGCCTCATGTTGTTTTAGAGCTGTGAATGATTGCAACGTGTGTGCAGTCTATTGTTCTCATGACTTTATAGGGCAGGGGTGTCAAACTCAGTTCCTGGAGGGCCACTGTCCTGAAGAGTTTGATTAGCTGGATCAGGTGTCTTGGAGCTGGTCTAAAATTATATTTTAACTTTATAACCATTTTTGCTTACCCCCATTGTAACTGATTTCTCCACGAAAATGTCAATGCTTTGATGCTAACTTTGATGCTAAACACTAATGTGTTTATTTTCAAAAAGGAATAAGTGTCGAAAAATCAGGCAATTTTATTTTTATCTAATTTTTCATAAAACTGCAATTTTAATATATTATTTCTATAGGCTTTACAAAAAAGACAAAAAAGGACTACATAAACAGGCTAAATAAGCTGATCTATTGCATGGTAAATGGTGGTAGCCTAGTCCAGTGTTTCCCAACCGGGGTCTGTCAAGAGCAGGGGTGCCGTGTAAAAAATCCTTTTTTAATATTTTTAAATTGCTAAAATTTTCAAAAGAGCATCTATTATATAGGACCCGTTCAAACTAATTTTTAATGCGTATTTCACTCGTATTTAACGCGTATTTGACACGTATTTAACACGTTATATACATGTTGAATACGTGTATTTAACGCACTGATTTTTCGCGCGCAAACAACATGTATTTAACACGTGAAATACGCATATTTAACGTGTTGTTGACATGTTAAAATTCACATGTTTTTGGCGCTTGTGGCCTTCTATAGTGCCCCCTCGGTTTGAATGGGCATGACGCCTCTGATTATATCATGATCAAACACATACCAAGATTTTGCTTTTTTACTGAAATGTATTTTGAGTTTTTTTTTTATTATTTTAATTCAGTTTATTTACGATTTAATATCTTTTTAATAATTAAATTATCTGCATTTATGGTACACTGTAAAATACCATTTTGACTTTTTTACTCAAGTGCATATACTCAAGTAACACTAAAAACACTTCCTCTAACAATACACTGATGAAGTGCCAAATGACCAAGGCAGCCTTTGACTGGGTGGTACGGTTTCCTGTTTTGCATCTGACCGTTCATCAGCCAATCCCATACTGCAGACTGCATACTGCGTACTGTGTTACTTGAGTATATGCACTCGAGTAAAAAATTAAAAAGAGTCATTTACAGTGCACCATATATGCAGATAATTTAAATATACCAACCAGAACACCCATTTTAAGTTAATATCAGGCCATTTCCTGATTTCCCTGGGGGACCAAAAAATACACAATGCACAATATTAGAGCCAGCAATCTCCTGTTTAAGAAGGCCCTTTTGGCCTTCCATAGGGCACGTGCCCCCTCAGATTTTTGAGCCAAGTGGATTTTGAATGCAGCTTCGAAAATTAAAAAAAATAACAGAATAATATTTTTTATATATATTTGATATTGTGATATTTGTTATTAGAATGTTCAGTTCGGCACATCACCAGATTCTAAATTCAAATCTGCGCTCGCGCTTTGGCTGGCGCTGAGCCAGAGACAGATGCGTTTTTGCAGTGCTGTGCATTATATCCAATCACACACGATTCTGTTGAGCTTATGAATTCAATGGCTAATCAGAGACGTTCAGATGAGTCATCGCCGAAACACCAGTGTTTTGTTCAGTGCACGCGCTCACCGACTAAATTCTGCTCTCTGGCGAATTCTCTCATCAGAAAAAAAAACAAAGTGCAGATGTGCGTACGATGTAAGCAAGATATTCATTTCAAAGTGTAAACAGCTTCATTATAATGGGAGTTCTGAGAGTGCTTGAACTCTGGCTAGACTGAAGTCAATGATAATGTTCTTTGATAATGTAAATGATCTTTGCTCTCTTTCTGTAGAATGAAAGTGTTATAATTAGTAACTTACGATGTATTTATTAAATTCACATTAAAAGACAAAGTCAGTCATATTAAAAAATGTTATGACATGCCACCCATATCTGGCAGGCCTACTTATGTAAAAAAGTTTACACTAACATTTGGCTACTTAATACCCTGGTTATAATTGCAAAATCCTTTAAGGAAATAAAATCAGCTTTTTTTCCCCCAATCACTGTGGAAAGAAATCACATTTAGCCTAATGTTAACCATCATTATTTCCAAAGACATCAAAAGCAGAAGATACTTACAAGAGAACATTCTTATATAACACTTTGTGGATTGTGACAGATCTGCGATAGCAAAATCTCCCTAAACTAACCTTTTGTCACATTTCCACTTCAAATTGTCAAACTAGTATGAGAATAAATTAATGAGAGCCATCTAGTGACCGATTGCACTAATTAATCAAGTCCATTTTAAAAAGGCCTAACCATGTTTTTAATCATTTTTCAATCATTAAATTAATTAAAGGATTTAAATGTTTTTAGGGTAATAAAGAACAATAAAGGGATCTGTGTTTTTCTGTCAATATGGGGTGCTGTGTGTACATTAATGAGGAAATAAAATTAACTTAAATGATTTTAGCAAATGGCTGCAATATAACAAAGAGTGAAAAATTTAAGGGGGTCTGTACTTTCCGTACCCACTGTATATATATATATATATATATCTTTTTGTAATCAAATTATAATGAAGGTAATATTTTTAATAAAGATTTTTATAATAATGAAAGCAATATTTTTATTTAAAAATATGCACACAATCTCTTTTATTTGTATGCCTAATATGCAGCAAAAAAGTTGTGTTGTATGCACTTGATATTACTTTTTGCTGTTTAACATTTCTGTCATAAAACAGTTGTCAAATATTAAATGTTTAACTACTTCTCATCTTGCACTGTTTCATTGTTAAAAACAACTGTGCTGCACAAGCGCTGAAAAGTGAAGCCAAAACGTTTCGATTGCCCCAGGTGGCTGGACCCAGTATAGGTCATAAACCCCAACCTCTTCATGTAATCTAATGGGACGTGAGACAAACTAAATAGTCAAATTACACTTAAAATTATTTTTTTTCCAAAGATGGTTTCCGTCATTTTAGGTAGTTCTTATCATGCTGTCATGTAAGAGTTATTCTTTCTAATAAGTTTTATTTTAATCAGTTATTTGATGCTATAAAAACGGGTTGTGGTGTCATGATTGTGATCTTGCAATTGGGTCTGCAGGAGTTTGGGCAGGACTTTGATACCGCGGCTCCACCTCACGATCTACTGCGCAGACTCGGGCTCCAAATTACGTCATTTTCGCAAGATGAGCGCGGCCATACTGAGGCCCTGTCCCAAATTGCACACTTCATGTGCACTTGCGGTCTTGCAGACATAATGGCCGCCGCGTGCGCTTGTCTGTTAAGTCCACGAGACTGTAGAGTGTCCCATTCCTCATTTTAGCTTTCAGAATGGTGCTCGCGAGCCCCTTTGCGGCCACTATGCACCCTCGATCCGCACTTCTGCCGAGCCCGCACTGAGGTGAGCTCCGCAGCAAACTTCTACCCGACAGTCAAAGCGGCATTACTTCATGAAAGTGTGGACTCAGAGGAAGACTGCGAGGGTTTAGGGTGCGATTTGGGACAGGGCCTGATAATGTTTTGGCTTCACTTTTTATAGTGGAAGGAATATATTGCACTTGCACCCATCTGTTCTGAAAACGAGGTGTGTTCAGGCGCATTGTTGGCGCGTTGCTATTTTGAGGCAACTGAAAATGATTGCGCCATTGACCAACTAAAACCTGGTCTAAAGTCAATGGCGCAGTATTTTTTATTAAATTTTTTATAGTTAGTAATATGCGCCTATAAGCAGGTGCACAACACGCGTACACTCTGCTTATTACACACACAGGGACGCGCAGCATCACACAAATGTGCCAAATATTAAAAATGAAAGGATTACAATGTAAGAGATTATTTTTGTGCCCTGTAGATGGTCTGCTCGTGTGTGAGGTTAAAGCCATTTCCTCTATGGAGAACCGCCATGTAAATAGTGAATCCGCATGGTGCAAGCGCAACTGGCTTTTAAAGGGAATGGGAGATGAGACTCTTATTGGTTTATTGCACGTTACGCTCAAAACACAAATAGGGCCTGAGAAGGTTTTGGCTTCACTTATTTTAGTAGAAGGAAGTGGAGACGCGTCGTCCATCTTTTTTTACAGTCTATTGTTAAAAACTGAAGCGTCAATGGAAAACTCGATGTCTGTGGTGGTTACAGCCCTGCATTTAAAGGGATATTTCACCCAAAAATGAAAATTACCCCATAATTTACTCACTCTCAAGCCATCCTAGGTTTTGTAGGCTATGACTTCTTCTTTTAGACTAATTCAATCGGAGTTTGACGTTTGATATCATTGTTTAATCACATTGGAATCGAAACTGTGAATCGAAAAGAATCA
Organism: Sinocyclocheilus anshuiensis; assembly: GCF_001515605.1. Taxonomy (NCBI): domain Eukaryota; kingdom Metazoa; phylum Chordata; class Actinopteri; order Cypriniformes; family Cyprinidae; genus Sinocyclocheilus; species Sinocyclocheilus anshuiensis. The sequence continues at coordinate 651,110 of NW_015539920.1, forward strand.
GAATCGATAAGCAGAATTGTAATCGGAATTGATAAAATTCAAACGATACCCAACCCTATTAGGGACCAGGGCCACTGCTGGCCAAATGGGTGCCCTAAGCAGAATTGTATTGTTGTGCCCCCTCCGTCAAATATTATGGAAGTAAAAAAAACAAAAAAAACACCTACTATAGGGGTCAAAATAGAACTTTAATAAAATATAAAAGTAAATTAATTCATTAATTGTAATTAAATTATATTATTTACAAATTACAATTGTAGTTCTAGACAGTTACCTATGGCTATGATTTTATTAATACAGTTGTCTGATTGATTTTATAGTCTCAAGCATTCAGAAATCACGCAAAAGAAAATTAAGCCGTTTTACGCACACAGTTTCATTATCAATACTAATATGAGCTTGCATGATTGCTGAATCTTTGCTCGCCAAGATAAGATGACTTAAATTATATTTTGGATGTTTCTTCATAAGCAGAATAAATTTGTGTTCTTTGTCACAGGAAAGGCTCATACTTAAAACTGGGTAAACCAGTGGCCAGGTGAAGTGTACAGCACACCCGGTGAAAACATCACCATGCACTGCCAGACTCATGGAGACATTCAGGAGGCCAAATGTTTAGTACACTGGTACATCACAACTTGATGCAATCAAACAGCAATCGTTACATTCATTTCACAAGAAAATGTTTTCTGTTAAGTTGTACCAGTGATGACAGAAATGATTGTTTTCCAACATAAAATGCACTTGCAAACCACCGTCGTTTGAGGTTTGATATTAATACTGAAACCCGTGGTCCTACTTCATATGGCATAATCGCTGAAAGGAGTCGATTGTGGTTTAGTCACCAACAGATTTGTTAAACTTCAATTAGAAGCTATCAGTGTCTTTGGAAAAAAAAAAACATTTGTTGACATACAGTAGGCGTTAACGGCATACAACATTAATATCAATGGAAATGGGCATAGAGAATATTCTTCATTTTTTTGATGTCTCATTTTTTTCATCAGTTGTGGGATGTTGAATATTATGTTCTATTATATTATAGATATCATTATTATTATACTTGTTATCAACCTCATCCAACACTATGTGGGTACAAATTTACAATTTATAATTTGTGGTTAAACAAAATGAAAGTGTGATACAAGTGTATTTAATTGAATGCATAATGGAATAGTTCACCCAAACATGAAAATTAGCTGAAGATTTACTCACCCTTTGGCCATCCAGGGTTTGTTTCTTCAATTTAGCATTACTACATCGCTTGCTCTCCAATGGATCCTCTGCAGTGAATGGGTGCCGTCAGAATGAGAGTCCAAACAGCTCTACACACAGTGTTGGGGAAGGGAAAAAGAGTAACTTGCGTTACTTATTTGAAAAAGTAACTCAGATATTCTCTTGTAAATTAAAAAGTAATGCGTTACTTTACTAGTTACTTGAAAAAAGTAATCTGATTACGTAACTTGTGTTACTTGTAATGCGTTACCCCCAACACTGTCTACACAGTTCTAAACAAACATGTCGGTGGATTTTGATGTGAGGACTTTGTCCCTGGAGGATGCGTTACTATGAATTATGTACTTTTTTGGCCAGAAGTAAGGGTTTAAATTTAAAACAGCTTAATGATGAATTTGTTTTTCTTACAAAAACATCGCTTAAACCTTCTCCTAAAGAGAGAAAGGGCAAAAGCGACTCACCACATGAGGGAGACATTGACCTTTATGGCCACAGCGGTTTCAGCTCCAGGGCCTTCAGATCAGGTAAAGAGAGAGAGAGAGAGAGAGAGAGAGAG